>NC_056729.1:1016299702-1016599702 GCF_019279795.1 Protopterus annectens
TTGCAACACACCACCAGTCTCACATAGACCTAATAAACCAACACCGGCAAATAACACACATGAATACCTTAAAACATACTCGGAGGCTCTAAATAAAAATCTGCAAAAGCAGCAGACACCTCTAAAGCAGACATCCAAGCAACCGCCATATCCCATCATCAACCATGAAACACATACTTCACATAATCAGTGTGCCACGCAATCACAGCTCTTAACGCAAAATAACATACCCAACACACTAGTAATAGGTGACTCTATAGTCAGGCATACTGATGTCCCACTAACTAGGCTGGACAAGGAGAAGGTTACAGTTAACTGCATGTCAGGTGCCAGGATCCACCACATAACACAAGCACTCAGGTCACTCCAGAACAAGTACAAATACAACTCTGTCATTGTCCATGTTGGTGTAAATGACCTGAGACGTACCTCCCTGGACTACATGAAAAGAGACATGGAAGAGCTCTCTGATCATGTAGCCCAGGCCGGTATGACCCTGACCCTGAGTAGCATCCTGCCCTCACCAAGAATGATGCCACAGTATAAAGAAAAAATGATCAATTTCAACAATTGGCTAAGTTTCTGGTGTCATTCAAAGGGGATCCAGTATCTGTCCACCTGAGATGACATGCTCGACAAGCCACGTTGCTTCGCAAGAGATGGCTTGCACCTGTCACCCTTAGGCTTTCAAATACTGGCCAAGGCTCTTGCCGCCCCACATAGTGCCTTTTTTAGGCAAGGCTCAAAAGACAAACCCACCACCATAAATAGTACAAGTAACCAAAAACTGAGGGTAATGCTCTACTCAATGCCAGAAGTCTAAACCTCAAAATGCATGCACTCGAGGCACTCCAAAGTATGGAGAACATCGACATCTGTGCAGTAACAGAAACCTGGTTTAAGGCTCTTTTGAGCACCCCAGCACTACTAGGCTATAACTCATACCACACCTTTTGGCCACAGAACCAGGACCAAAACACAAAAGGCGGGGGTGTATCCATATTCAGCAAGGATACCCACACCTCCAGGTTAGTGGCACAGCACAATGCATCAGAGATCATCCTTGTGCAACTAACAATGGGTGAAACTGCAATCCAAATTGTATCTTGCTACAGATCACCCACCATGGCCCGGGACCCCCATTCCACATTTCTGGAGACAATGGGAAATATGAAGGTCCTACCAAACACCTTAATACTGGGTGATTTCAATTACCCAAACATAGACTGGGAGAACTACTCAAGTACTAACTCCCCTGCCCAACGCTTCCTAGAATTTATAAACTCGAATGCCCTGGATCAACTGGTCAACACCCCCCACCAGAGAGAACAACATATTGGACCTGGTCATTACTAACATGGGCGACTGGTGTTCCACACTGGAGGTCAACCTCTTGCTGGTTAGATCATACCATAGACTAATCACTCTGGATATCCATATTCCACCCCCACCCCCAATCAAGGAAACCACCATGAAAAACTTTTCAAACCAAACTTCATGTTACTTAAGACCAAGGTGGAAAGGTTCACAGCCCCCATGCTAAAGGACAATGCTGTCCAAGCTACTGAAACCTTTACAAAGGCACTCTATGAGCATCTTCAGGAATGCATGGATCATGCTATCCAAAGTAAAACCAAGACTCACTCCTCCAAGAAAAGGAAACCAGTCTGGTGGACCCCTGCCATAAACAAGCTATACAACAGAAGGAGGAAACTAGTACAGAAAAGAGGAAATTCCCAAGAAGGAAAGACATCCCTGATCAGTATCAGCAAGAAACTACAATCCCTCATTAAATTATCCAAGGCTAGTTTTGAAAGAAAAATTGCCAATGACTCCAAAGATAACCACAAAGCATTCTTTAGCTATGTCAAGAACCTAAGTGGAAACTCTCAGATCTGCTCTGAGTTAACAAAAAAAAAAAAAAAAAAAAAGTAAAGCTACTGTTTTTGCTTTGAAGATTTGTTCACGTTGATTTATTCGAACTTTGAGTCTTTTACAGACTTTTTCAGAGTTTCTACTATTTCGTGGTGAGAGAGCCTGGTTATCATCATCATCTGCTCTGAGTTAGTGCAGAATGGCACAAAATACACCGAACCGACTGATATTGAAAACATTCTGGCAGACAGGTTTAGTGCAAACTTCACCCCCCTCTCACCCCTAAAGGGCCCATAAGCATACCAGAAGAATGTAGGGCCCCATCAATCACCGATGCGCAGGTTAAAACAGACCTATCCAAAGCCAAAAAACACAGCTTCAATGGGACCGGACGGGGTCCCAGACTGTGTCTTACAAGAGCTCCAAAATGAACTAACCCCTCACTTAAACACACTGTTCAAACTCAGTCTCTCTACAGGCTACGTACCCATAGAGTGGCGCACAGCAACAGTTATCCTGCTCCACAAAGGTGGAGCCACAACAGACCCCAGGAACTATTGCCCTATAAGCCTGACTAGCCTGTTCTGCAAGGCTATGGAACGCATCATCATGGAACTCATTAACAGGGACATTGGGAACCTCCAAACCTTGGACCCTACCCAGTTTGGTTTTGTTAAGGCCAGATCATGCCTCCTAAACCTGGTGGACTTCTTTGAGACAGTTACCAAGGCATTAGATGAGGGAAAGGAGGTCCACACAGCCTACCTAGACCTTGCAAAGGCTTTCGACACAATTCCCCATTCTAGTATTATAGACAAGCTCACCAGGTTGAACATAAACCCCTACATCATGAGATGGGTTGCCAACTGGCTCATGGATAGAACCCACATGGTGAGAGTTGCAAGCTCTATGTCCGACTCTAAACCAGTTACAAGTGGCATCCCCCAGGGCTCAGTCCTAGGACCCCTCCTGTTCGGTATATACTTCTCAGAGGTACAGGCAAGCATAGGAGGACTATGGCTGACCAAGTTCGCAGACGACTGCAAACTAGGGGCCATAATTGATTGTCCGGCTCATACAGACACCCTTCAGATGGGTCTCACTGAGATGGATACCTGGTGTCAAAATCGTGGCCTCAAGCTAAATGCCAAAAAGTGCATAGTCATCCCCTTTGGAAAAAACAAAATACCCACAAACTACCACATAGGTGGTAGTCCCCTAAATACAGAAAATGTAATAAGGGATATGGGGACCCAAGTAGATAGTAATCTCTCCTTTGATAATCATATTGCCAAGGTGGTTAGAAAATCCTTCTATGTGGCCCACCTTATCACAAAAGGGTTCGCATCTAGAACAAAAGAGGTTATTGTGCCTCTCTACTCATTACTCATTAGACCCATCATAGAATACAATGACCCATTTGGGATGTACCTTACAAGACACCTGCAACAGCTGGAAAGGCCACAAAAGTACCTCAACAAGAGGATTACTGGCATCAAACAGATGCCCTATGCAGCCCGACTCAAGAAACTCCAGCTGTACTCAGTTGCATACCGCTTACTCAGATGTGATCTCTGCCTGACATACAAGGCTATGTCCAATCCAGAATTGATGGACATGCTCCACCTAAAAAAAAAACAAATCCCAGAGAGCCACACGCTCTAGAGATATAAACCTCACCACAACAATAAATAGGACATGCTGGAGGAATAGATTCCTATCCCAGATACTCCCCATGCTTTGGAACAGGATTCCAATATAGATCAGGCAGAGCCCCTCATTAACACTCTTCAAGAGAAACCTTGACGGGTGGATGGGAAACAGAAAATTTACCCCAGGGATCACTGCACTGGCTCTGCTGGACAGTGGCGCAGGGAACTAATGGCTCTGCTGGACAGTGGCGCAGGGAACTAATCTAAGGGGATGGCGAAAGCCAATACATTCTGTCTAAGCTTATAAATGCCCTTGGGCAGATAACCTAGTACTTACCTATGAACCTATGAATATATATATATATATATATATATATATATATATATATATATATGTGTGTGTGTGTGTGTGTGTGTGTGTGTGTGTCTGTGTGTCTGTGTGTGCATGCATACAAAATATGAGTACATCAAGCCTATAACATTGTGATAATACTGTCTGCTATGTGATGGTGGACTTTATATACAGAGGAATGACAGTACCCATGCTCAAATAGAGTGTACTACATAATATCCTCATTGCTGACTGCTTTAATCATTTACTTCTGTGAACTGAAATACTTGCAATGTGGACTAAACACTGAATCTGGTGATCAATGACCATCTATAAAGAGATGCAAGCCATGTCTTTTAAGAATATGAAAACTGAGGTATATAATAGCAACAATATATATTCAACATTGTAAACTGGATGCCTTACCACATAACCAAATAAAACTAATAAGATACTCCTATAACAAATATTCACTTAACAGTTCTGTACAGTGTGGGAAATGCACATGATCTAATCAACACTATCCACTAAACACCTAAGGAAATGTTGTTTCATAGCATCCAGGGCAGATCCTTATACTACCAAAAGCAGAGGTATACATGTGGAACAAGAAGACATGATGAAACTGAATGCAGAAAGCAAATGAGGAAATGAACACAGAGTACAGATATGAGGAAAAGTGTGTAGAGTCATGGGAGGAGTAAGTAGGGAGACTTTTTTTAAGGATAGAACCCATTTTAAGAGAAATATGCAAATGTAGTGTGGAGTAGAAGACAAGTAACATTGTTATGGGTTATAAGGCTGCACACATATTCAGACACACAAGACAGTACAGGACACCAGAGCTGAAGTTGATACATATGAAGGTGACTTCAAATTAGTGGACACGTACAAACAGGTGGCTTACAACTGTTTTTTTTCTGAAAATGGGATAACATAGAGGCTACTGGCTTCACATACAACAGCAAGGACACAGATGGGACAGAAAGGGATGGGATAGCTTCATGAGACAGAGACTCATTTATTGGGGGTGAACTTGAAGCATTTGTACAGCCAACTTCCCCACAGATACCACATATGATGCTGCTGCCACAGGATTCTAGAATAGAATCTTTGCAAACAGGGAAGTTTATCAAGCCCCAGTGACAGTGCCACCTCAAACATACAATCTAAAGTGTCAGAAGGTTCTGGATGTGCACCCATCTCTGATAGGGGCTATACGAGTGGTATTCTTGACCCTGAGTCCCTAGAAGAGCAGACGGCCACATGCACTTGGTCTCCTCAGACTGCTAGCCTTACTGGTATCTTATGCACAAATAAAGTGCAACATCAGACCATGTCATGTTCTAGTATCCTAGAAAGCATGTCCAACTTGAAGAGAATGCATATACATGTCAGTAAGATAACTTTCCCTCTTGCCGGTATGCATCCTGCTATCATCCTTGGGCATATTTGCAGGCTGGTCTGTCACCGTTCCTCTGTTGCAATGGCATAATTATAATAATTATAATATTATAATAATAAAATATTTATAATGGTTATATAATGGTTATAATAAAATATTTATAGTGATTACGTTAATATGTGGTGCATATTCTTTTAATTATTAAAGTTTTTTTTTTACTACATGTGCATGTCTGGATAATGTGTATTTATTTATCATATATAAATCCTTATTCCTGGCTTTGAAATTTCCATTCTAGGACAGAAACTGTAGCCCATGCTATGGATCACAACAATCTAGGACATTTTCAATATGCTAGTGCAGTAAGGCTGATATAACCCACAGTGCAATTTGACATCTAATAGGGCATTCCTCACATATGGTAAAATAGAAAGAAACTTGCTTTAATTTATGAGTGCATTCCACATACCTATCTGGAAAGCAGTAGCATTACATTTGCTTCCTCAACAGTTTTGGCTGTGCAGGAGGCTGTCATCACAGATAATCATATCTTTCAGACCTTGTCTCTTGTTCTGTATATTCTATCCTCCACATCAATAGGCAAGTCTCGTCTCACATCAGTCTGGCAAAAAGGCCTATGCTGCATATGGAATAGTCATCTATCATAGCACTGTAGGTAATAAAAAATTCTCAATATCTTTTCCTCCTGTGCAGATGTATGCTACCATACCCCATGCCATCAAGGTGAATTTCTTTCAAAAGACATGTTTTGATATATTGCAGAACACAGAAGAATGCCTTGCACAAAATGTGCATTTTCAAATATGTGAAATTTACTAAATCTGTTTTATTTAAAGGAGAATGGTATAAACAGTACGCCACTAAACTTCCAACATGATGCATCTGGCTGTAGTCACTTCTGAATACTGTTTGAAGGTGCTATGCTACATGTACTCAATGACAGCAGTTGCATTTGGAATTGTTACAAAATAGTCTTTCAGCTCAGTATTATGATGAATAAGAGATCATTTCTTGGAGATGAGAGGGAAGATTCCTATAGCTTTGAGCTATGTATAGAAGCCGTGCTTGGTACAATGAAGCTGGGTTTGGGAAGATTCAAGCAGAGATCCATGGTGGCCCTGGCTTCTAAGGGTATAAGAGGATATCTTTGGGGCAGGTTTAGCAGCTAAAGGAGTAAAAGAATCATAGTGCATGAGTTTGAATAACAGAGAGGCCAATAAGAGATCAGCTCTGTGTTGCACAGCAAGGCATTTGGCTTTTTGTATTGTTAGACAATGGTGTTCTTGTCTGGAGAGAGACTGATAACAATATCTATTGTATTTGAAAGGATTTGGGTAGCATTCATTCTCTTTTTGAGGAAGAAGAAACAATAAGTTGCAAACCATATTTCACAACTGGAACACAGTTACATGTACAGAAACGATTTTATATATTTTAGACTGAAAAGTAGTGGAAGTGGTTTTACACCTTGTGGCACCACTGCTGCAGAGACTTGACTCTTTGTAAATAGTGTTTGATATGCTGGGTGGTCATTTGAACAAGTAGAGTACACTGGTTGATATGTAAGCTTGTACAGCTAAGTGTCTTGGTTTGCAGCATTTGTGTTTTAGGTACAGCAGTCACAGCATTCACATTGTGGAATGCAGATGCTACAACCTCTAAAGGGTCCAGCATGGAGCCTGCTCATAGGACTCATGAGATCTCTAATGAGGGTGGAAACATTGCTCCTCCTTAGGGCAACCGTCATCCAATGGGTGAAAGATAAAGACACAACTGATAACATTTAGGGCATCACTGAAGGCCATGCGTAGACTGAACCCATTTTGCCTATACCTGCCAGTGCAGGGAATAACCACATTTTTAAGGATGGTGCCGACACAATTTATGAGTCTGTGCCATATCCATCTGATGGTGATAGTGAGGGATGAGTTCTATACAACTTACATTACTATAGGAATCATCTTGGTTTGGATCCCATTCACTTGATACTGATAGGTTTTGCTGGTTGTGAGCTACGGGTCTATGCTGATGAGAGCTTCCCAGACAGATAATTCTACTATTATGGCCACTATGGCCATGCAGGACTTAACATCCAGGGTGGATATTATCCATGATGGTGTCAAGAGGTGCAACTGTGAAGTTATATGAGCTATGTTTGAACAGACAGGTGGCTCTACCTACCTGTGTGTCCAGAGCATGGGCAGCAGACATGCTGTGGTTGACAGACATCGTCAGAAATTGCTGCTGGTCATGCAATAAAATGCAAGGCAGCTGACACCTAAGACATGCACCATCCTGACTGCTGCTGTTGCAAAGTTTAAGTCTCACTAAAAGATACAGTTGGCACCTTTTTAGATGTTCCTGAAGGCTCTGTGACTCAGTGAAGAGGTCCACCTTCACCTTTGTCATCCTACTCTGTAGCCACACCACTGCCTTATAGTAAGATTTTATACCATGGTACTCAAGAGTATCACATATCTGTATTTTATCATGGTACATCCAGATGTTGGTGATTTTCAGGAAAAGGTATAGTATATGATAGTGTAAAATCCTAGTGCAAGACAAGCTTCTGCACTTGTTATACTCCTGAAGCCTGGAATACTTTCATTTTAATGCCATTGCAGAAGTATAGCCCAACCACGGACCCTGGTAACTATAGATCTATATGTAAAGCTGTGGACAATATTACCTTAGCCATCATTAATCTGGACATTGAATATTGCTTAACCGTGAACCATCATCAATTCAGCTTAGTCAAAAGAAGGTCCAGCTCTTTAACCTCATTCATTTCTTTGAAAAAGTAACTGAAGTAGTGGATGAAGCTTATTCAGTATATACAGCATATCTGGACCCAACCAAAGCCTTTGACAGTATTTATCCATGCAGGCAGTATTGCCTTGTAAATCTGGATATAAACCCTTATGTTGGACTTCAGAAAACAAAAAAAAGTTGCCAGTGGTGTGCACAAAGTACAGTGTTGGGCCCACTTCTATTTGGCATCTCTTTCTAAGATATTCAGGCCAGCACTTCTGGTCTATGTCTATCTACATTTATGGTCTTCTTCTAAATTTTGAACTTTAAAAATACTGAATTTCTTATGGTCGAGACCATAACAGCAAAGTTTTGAAACTTTGAAATTTAAATTAAAAAAAAAGAAAACAAGAAAATCATTTTTTTTTCTTTTTTTTTACTGTTTTCCGGGAAGCTACCCCCTGCACTTCTGCACCCCTGCTAATTAAATATACCAACTCCAAGATCATACTGCAGTGAGGAAACATTAAATATACCCTTCCACACTGTACATCGATCTCCATTTAATTGGTTTGAGGTTTCAAAATTTCAATCGTATGGTCTCAACCGTAAGAAATTTTAAGTTTGAAACTTTGAAATTTGGAAGTAGACCCACATTTCTCCATACCTGTAAATTGGGGATCGCTATTCGATCTTCCACTAACTCACAATTGCTGTAATATATGCTAGACCATGTTAACAACCAGTGCAAAAGCAATAGTCTCAAATTAAATGATGTGAAAAAATAATGTCATATATTTCATTTTGGTGAGCAAAACACTTTCACATATCACATAGGTGCCACACCCCTCCCATGAGAAACTGTTGATAATTCCTTATCATTTAACCATCATAGCTCCATAATAGTATGGAAAGCTTTCTTTCTAGCTCATCTGTTTTCCAAAGGCATCACCACTAAAGCCAAAGAAGTCTTAATTACCATTTACTCATATTTTATTGACCATAATGCACCCTTTGGCATTATTTGTCTAAACATAACTCATCTTTGGAGACAACAGAGATTCATAACTAAAAGGAAGAGTGACCTCAGAAATTTAAGTTATCACACCAGACTAGGAGACCTCTCTTTTTACTCAGTCTCTTAGACTCCTCCGTGGAGATCTGTGAGTAGCTTTTTGAGACATGAAAGATCCAACTCTCTTTGACATCCTTTTCCTCCATAGAACAAATGGTACCCGAAATATCTGGTTAAAGGAACTAAATATTCATCAAAAGATAAATAAGACAAATTGCTGTGATACATTCATATTCCATCATATCCTTCACCAGTGAAACAAACTTCTACTACATATCAAACAGAGTAGCATCCTTGCCAACTGCAAGGTAAATAGACATGATTGGATGGGCAGACAAGTTTTCTGCTGGTATATCTTGTCTTGCCGACCTTGAAGCCAGAGGGAAGTTTTGAATGTTTTTTCTTTTTTTTTTCAGTTGTGCTTATAATGGTCTGTAGACTGATTGCCTAATATTACCTATGAATATGAACCTATATATATAGATTATTACATCTTTTGTTTAAGACTCTGAGAAGTGTGAGATACGAAATGGGAAGGAAAAAAAGTATTTAAATTCTGCTTAAATATTTTAAGTGTGGTGATACTTTATTGTACTTTTCTACTTTTTGCCCATTTACCTGTTTGCAATTTTTTTTAGTTTGTTCCAGGACCTTAATCTTGTAACTTTATTTGTAGTTGTGTGAAGATTGTATATCACTGCAAGGTTTTAACATTGTATATACATTCTACTACACTTGTATTTTCACAAGTGGAACTACATGTAAATAGTAACTTATTTTTGTATTTCAAACCAAGTCTGGACTATCTTGTAGCTTCTTTTACAGTTGTGGCAGGACTGTGATTTGCTGCCAGATGTGAGCCTCATTTATTCATTTATTGCAATGTTACTGGTAAATTCTACATGTTCTGGGGCTTTAGTCTGTAGTAGGATTGCAGTAGTAAAAGTACTGTGAAATTGTCTCCATGATTTGTGCTTCAGTACTCTTTACAGCTGCATATGCCTGCTTAAACCTGCATTACAGTGCCTTTCTGTTTACATTGCTAGTAGTTTTTCCCCGTTTTTTTGTCTGCTCTGCCACCAACTGAGGCATTAAGCTAAAAGTTTCTGAAATTCTAACCATGAGATCTGTGCTCCAGTTTGAGTTTTTCCTCAACCCCCTCCAACACTACCACCACCCTTTTCTTGTGGTTTTAAAAGGCTATGTCTACAGCTCCCACTCCTTATGGTAATCTGACTTAAAATTCCCTCCCTCCCCTCTTTCATTAATGTTGTCTGTTGTGCAACTGATTTAAGTACTTTCCTACCCATTGTTTTACATATATCCATAATACTAAATGCCCACCCAGTAAACCAGTATTGCACTTGAATAAACCTCCCTTACTACAAATTGTCTCCTGCTCATTTTCCAGGGCTCCCATCTGCTTGTTATTTTCGCTACACTCTGAGGGGGGTTCTGAGTTAATCCTGCTCTATCCTTGGCAGATAAGAGATTTATTTTATTGATTTGAACTTCAGTTTCTGTTTAGAGTGCTACTTCTTTATTTGTTAATTTTGCCTTGAAATCTTTCTAAAGGTACCTAGTACTTGAAATTGCGTTGTCAAGGTAGTTTAAGTTTTGTTGTAGTATTACACTCACAATCTTTCTTGCTGTTATTTGGTTAGCAGTGCCCTGTACAGACACAAATGCCCAGATAGTTAAAACTGAAACTTGTTACTTAGTGTAGCTAAAACAAAGTCATTGTGCAGAGACAAACTTAGAGCAGCTAGTTTGCACATTAGCAAAAAACAAAGTACAGGTCACCACTGAATCTGTTCTTAAAAACTCTGCTTTAATAAAAGTAAGCGCTTTCGGAACAATCCTTCTTCAGACATAATTAAACATAACTAAATCAGCCATTTTAAAATACAAATCATCCAATCATTTGCTCTTAAAAGCCCGCCTTTTTTGTAACACTGGTTTAATGGGTAAGACATCATTGAGCCCAGGTGGTCTATGAGCTCTAAGATCCACAATCCATTTGGATTCAGCTAATGCTGTTCTATGCCGGATATCACCCCCCCTGTCACTAATCGCAATGTTAACAATACATCTAAACTTAAAAGTATGTGTGGGGTGCTGATTGATATGTCTATATAAGGCATTACCCTCTTGTGCTGTTCTGATAGTACTAATATGTTGTAAGATACAAACTTTCAGCATATTGTTAGTCATCCCCACATAAAAACATTCACACTGTTCACAGTTGGCCATATACACTAGATGTTTGGTTCTGCAAGTTGCCCTCCCTTTGAATGAAAATGTTTGTCTCATGTCTGGATGTTGATATTCAGTATCACTGTTGATGTACTTACAGGCCTTACAATTGCCACATGGGTATGTGCCTGTTCTAAATTCAGGTGTATGTCTCCTATCTAAATGTGGCTCTTTACATAATAAATCCTTAAGATTGTTGTTCCTTCTATAACGAAATATAGGACATTCAGCTACTACGTCTTTAAGGCCAATGTCACTTCTTAATATGTTCCAATTATTTTGGACTATCTTGCATATGTCTTTAATATTACTACCGTATGTAAAAAGAAGTGTGGATTGATCATTCTTATTACTATAAGTAACAGTATCCATCCTTCTATCATTGGCAGGTCTTTGCATCCATGGCCTGTTCTTCGTCTTTCTATGTGTTGTGTTATTGCTTACTGCATTACTAACCATGTCTCTCCTATAACCCCTTTCTGTAAAGTGTTGGGTCAACTTAAATAATTCTCCTTCACAGCAGACATCTTCTGAACACACCCTAGATATCCTGCCTACTTGGCTCTTGACAATATTGGGAAAGATATGTCTAGGGTGCATACTGTCATATGATAACAATGTATTGCGCCAACACTGTTTCCTATGTAGTTTGGAGGTAAAACGATGGTCACTCTGTTCCACACAAACATCCAGGAACTCAATCTGGGTAAAGGAAGTTTTGGAACTAAAAGTTAAAAAAGTAGTGGTAGTATGCAGAAAAGCCAAAAACCTCTCAAAGGTGGATGGATCCCCATCCCACAAAATAAAAACATCATCCACAAATCTAACATACAGGGCTATATATTTACCCCATTGTTGGTTGTTGAAAATTTCCTCGGTTTCCCATTTAGACAAAACCAGATTAGCATAGGTATTAGCACAGGGGGTGCCCATGGCCACCCCCTGTGCTTGTCTATATATGGACCCAGGTCCTATAAAGACATTATTATACAAAACCAAAGATAGCAAACCCTCCACTACCTGTCGCTTATGTTCAGTCGCTCCCAACCTACTTATAACTTCTCCCACTGCTGTTATCCCATACTGATGTTCTATAACAGTAAATAAACTGTTAACATCCAATGTGGCCATCAAAAACCTATTTCCATTCCGTTGGTTAACTGCTGCTAATAGCCCCAAAAATTGCCCTGTGTCACTAAGTATGTTATCTAACTTATCTAAGTATGGTTTCAGTGTAAATTCCAACCATATAGAAATGTTTTCCGTGACCCACCCTCTCCCCGAAACAATGGGTCTGAGTGGTGGGTCTATCAGTGACTTATGTATCTTGGGCATAGCCTTAAATATAGGCGTAACTGGTTTGTCTATCTTTAAGAACTCATAAACATCTTGTTCTATCAAACCCCTTTCTAATAAGTGGTAAAGCTGACTATGTACATTATCTATGATCATTCTAATTTGTAATGGATTAATGGGTTCATATGCACCATCTGATGTCAATGTTTCTTTCAATTTATTTTCATACCAAAACGTGTCTAACACTACGATAGCTCCCCCCTTATCTGCCATCTTGATGGTTATTTCCTTTCTATCCATAAGTCCATGTAGGGCAGTCCTTTGTGTGGGTGTAAGATTGTAATATCCATGTGCATTTTTTCTTTCAAAATATTTAAAAAGGTCATTTTCGCAACCATTCATAAACAGATTAAGTGTAGGTGTAAAATTAGGAGCGAAAGTACTGGGTTTCTTAAGTCCTAAAACACCTCTAGCTTGATTATCAAAAATCAATTTAAGCATAACGCTCCTACAAAACAACATTAAATCAAAAACGATGTCACTATATACACATTGCTTGCTGGGGACAAATGTCAAACCCTTATTTAAAACATCTATCTCATCTGTGCTTAACTCAAATTGAGATAAATTATATACAATATCATTGCACATACTATGAGTCACTGTACAGTCCTCCGACGCTTGTCTGTGTTCCTGTCCTCGCTTAAGGACCTCTTTCCTGCTCCTTTCCTCCGCACAGGAGCCGGTAAGTTTCCCAAAAAATGTAAGGACCCTGCATATGTTTTCGGTCGAGTCCCTGTTTCTGTATGTTGATCGCTCTCCCTTGCTGTAGCTATCACGGAACTGGGAGCTCCCCCAGGAGTTGATGTATGATCCGCCAAACGCGGAAAATGTGTCTCACTGTTTAAAATCACAGTATCCAAATGCGAGGTAGGTGTATTGCTGTTGCTCGGGGAGGTATCCTCCGTCACCTCCCCTACCTGTGCATAGCTCGTTTCAACACCCACATTGCTCCTCACTCGAGGCGGACCTCCTGCGATGTTCCTTGCCTCTGTTCCAAGCAATTGTGACTGTGTTACAACTGTGCCTACCTCCGGTGAAATAGTGTCCGCTATGGTTACTGGTGTATGAGACTCTGAGACATGCGTAGTCTCTACGCGTGTTGTCATCATCGCTGGAGGACGTCTCTCCGTAGCATTGGCGCGTTCCTTGAATCTAGGCCAAACAAAGATGTTTCCTTCAGTAAAATTGGAGTGATCTCTCCTGATTTTACCCAGCTTAGTTTCTTTAAGTTTGTCTGCTTCTTTCGATAAATGAAGCATGGCTGATGATAGTCTCTCCTTGCTTTTATCGTCAGAAAAATCTGTCTGTAGTCTCAAATAAATGGATGCTACCTCTTGCTTCAAGTTGGCCAGTTCAGGTGCAAAAAACCTTATCAGCAACTTCATATATTCCATGCTCGTATGTAGGTTAAGAGTCTGCCATTGTGCTAACAGATCAGGGTATCTGTCGCCCCACTCAGCAGACTGAATGAGGAGAAAACAACTTCCTGTTGCTTACCTGGAGTCCGGCTCCATCACATTACACATGCAGTCGTCAGTAAACCACAGGTACCAGTATGAATCTATCACAGTCCATGCAGGCATTAACTACCCGAGACGTACTTCGCTGGACTATATGAAAAGAGACATTGCTGATCTCTCTGAATGTGTGTCTTAGGCAGGTATGAGCCTTGTATTGAGCAGCATTCTACCCTCACCAAGGATGACAATCCAATATGAGCCAAAGGTGATTGACTTCAATAACTGGTTTAGTTTCTTGTGTCTTTCCAGGGGGAGTCAATATTTGCCGGCATGGGAGGACATTGTTTTTCAAAGGATGGTCTGCACCTGTTTCCACTAGACTTCTGAATATTGGCTAAAACATTTTCTATCTCCTTAGAGCCTTTTTTATGCAATGCCAAATTGACAAATCTACCAATGTAGCAAATAAAACCCAAATAACCGTAAAGATGTTACTGCTCAATGCTAGGAGCCTAAACAGGAAACTCTACATCCTACAAGATCTCCTCACCCTGCAGAATATAGACAGCTGTGCCATTACCAAGGCATGGTTTAAATCAGCAGAAAGTACTTCAACAGTGCAAGGCTTCAGTGCCTTCCACATATTTATATCAACAACTGCACATATAGGAACAAAAGATGGTGGAGTTTCAATCTATACTAGCAAAAAACATAACTCTGTGTTCATTAAATAGGATGATGC
This sequence comes from Protopterus annectens, assembly GCF_019279795.1. NCBI lineage: Eukaryota > Metazoa > Chordata > Ceratodontiformes > Protopteridae > Protopterus > Protopterus annectens. The sequence goes on from NC_056729.1 coordinate 1,016,314,630, forward strand.
CCTAGAATTTATCAACGTGCAAATCACTATACACAAAGTCACATATCATATCATGTCCTAGTGACTATAGGTCATCCTCTATGTCCCTAGAATCCCATAGCTTGTATCTAGACCTACTGCAGACACCTATCAGTAAACCAAATACCCTGTTTGTGGGAAAGTTTAACTACCCCTCTACAGACTGGGAAACATACACTGTCTCATACTCACAGGCACAATGATTCCTGGACTTTAGTAACACAAATACCCTTAATCAAATAGTGCACACACCCAACAGAAGTTCAAACATACCAGACCTGGTACTGACTAATATTGGAGAGTGCTGTGCCCCCCACCATGTCACATCCTCTCTTGTGAGGCCAGACTACAAAGCTGTACCTTAAGTGATAGTTTGCAAAATGCATTGCCCCTCCTAACCCTGAGTTCACAACAACCTTTGCAGAATTGTTCTTAGAGATCCTGTGCATCCATGCAAATGGGTCTGTAGAGTTTGCTGTACCTACTAGAAGTAAGTCCTAAACAAACTCTTAAAAACAAACCACACTGGTGAAATTCTAACCTTAACTGGGTATAAAACAAAAAGAAAAAAGGACAGAACTCATGGTTAATATCAGGAAGAACAATCCCCATAATAGTAAGAGCTCTCTAATTAAACTAAACAGGAAACTAAGAGGATTAATTAAGTCCAGCATGGCCAGTTATGAGGCCAAGATAGCCTCACAGGCTAAAGACAACCACAAGGCCTTCTATAGCTATATCCAAAACTTCAAAGGCAGTTCACATCAGTGTGCCAAACTGGTGGTCAGTAGTGCCACCTAGACTGAGTAGAGTGGTAAAAGGAATTTACTGGCTGATAAATTCCACTAAAACTTCACCCACCACTCTCCTGTATCCCTCCATAAAATACCTACTAGTATAAGGCCAAAAGCAGAGCCACAGTGGGCCTTAATAAGATCCTGGGATGCCTTCTAAATAGTTGAAAACATAGTCTATCAGGACCACTTGAGTCTCATTTCAACTATAGCTTCAGAATAGTCATTGTATCACAAGAATGGAGAAGTGAAACAGTTAACCTACATCACAAGTGCGAACCACCACCCAACCCTGGAAACTACAGACCTATTAGTCTGACTAGTGTTATATGCAAAACCATGGAATGAATTATCACGGAAATAATCAACAAAGACATAGGCAACCTTCAGAAAGTGGACCGAACCCAGTATGACTTTGTCAAGGAAAGATCATGCCTACTATACCTGGTTGACTTCTTTGAGAAGATTACCAAGGCAATGGATGAGGGGAAAAGTATGCATACTACTTATCTGGACCTGACTAAGACATTCAATACAATACCCCACTTGGGTATAGTTGACAAACTGGGCATAAACCCCCTTATATAACTTGTTGGATTGCCAGCTGGCTCACAAACAGGACTCAGGATGTCGGGTTTGGTGATACGACCTCAACCAGTGAGGTACCTCAGGGCTCCATAGGTTCATAGGTTCATAGGTTTATACTAGGCTATCTGCCCTAAGGCATTTATAAGCCTAGCCCAAATTATTGTGGCTTACGCCACCCCTTATATGAAAAAATACTGTGCCCATTAGTTTGTTGTGCCTCTGTCCAGCAGTGACCCAGAGATGATTCCCGGGGTAAACCTACGATCTCCCATCCACAGGTCTAGATTTCTCTTGAACAGAGTCAGCGAGGTGCTCTGCCTCACATGGACCGGGATTTTATTCCACAGCATAGGGAGTCTCTGAGTGATAAATCTATCCCTCCAGCACGTCCTATTTATATCCGTGCTAAGGTTTAAGTCGCTTGCTCTAGTGGTTTTGGTGGATTTGGATTTTTTGAGGTGGAGCATGTCCATTAATTCGGGTTGGACATGGCCTTGTATGTCAGGCACATGTCACCTCTGAGCAGACGGTATGCGACTGAATAGAGCTGGAGTTTCTTCAATCTGGCAGCATATGACAGATTTTGGAGTCCCTTTATCCTTTTGGTGAGGAACTTTTGGGGTCTCTCCAATTGCTGCAGATGTCGGGTGAGATACATCCCGAATGGGGCATTGTACTCGATCATTGGTCTGATAAGTGAAGAGTACAGGGAACAATGACCTCACTAGATCTGCATGTGAATCCCTTCATGATCAGCTGGCCAATGTAGAAGGTCTTCCTAACCACTTTAGCAATGTGAGTGTCAAAGAAAGGCCACTGTCAACCTGGGTCCCCAGGTCCCTGATAACCTCTTCTGTGCTTAGTGGATTGCCACCTATATGGTAGCTTGGGGTTACCTTGTTTTTCCCGAAGGGTATGACTATACATGTTTTGGCGTTTAACTTCAGGCCATGGCTCTGGCACCAGCTATCTGTTTCCGTGAGTCCCTTCTGAAGGATATCAGTGTCCGATGCACTTTCCACTATGGCGCCCAGTTTGCAGTCATCTGCAAACTTTGTCAGCCAAAGTCCTCCCATGTTGGCCTGTACTTCTGAGAAGTAGATGCCAAACAATAGGGGCCAAGGACCGAGCCCTGTGGGACACCACTTGTGACCGGCTTGGAGTCTGACACAGCGCCAGCAACTCTAACCCTGTGGGTTCTGTCCTTAAGCCAGTTTGCAACCCATCTTGTGACATATGGGTTTACATTTAAGCTGGTAAGTTTTTCTACAATACCGAGTGGGGTATTGTGTCGAAAGCCTTTGCAAGGTCAAGGTAGGCTGTATGGACTGCCTTTCCCTCATCAATGGCCTTGGTGACTATTTCAAGAAGTCGACCAAGTTCAAAAGGCATGATCTTCCCTTGACAAAGCCAAACTGGGTCGGGTCCAATGTCTGCAAGTCCCTATATCTTTGTTTATGAGCTCCATTATGATCCTCTCCATAGCTTTGCAGACTAGACTTGTTAAGCTTATGGGGCGGTAATTACCAGGGTCCGTGAGGCGCCACCTTTGTGGAGTGGGACCACAGTTGCCGTCGCCACTCCTTGGGCACGTATCCTGTGGTAAGGCTGAGATTAAACAGCTGCCTTATGTGCGGGTTTAATTCCTCATTTAGCTCGTGTAGCACACAGCCGGGGACACCATCCAGTCCCATTGATGCTGTGTTTTTAGCTTTAGAGAGCAGCTTTCACCTGCGCATTTGAGATGTCCGGGAGGCTACACTCGGCTGGGATAGTTATCTCTCCTTTAGGGGAGAGGGGTGAAGTTTGCACTGAACCTGTCTGCCAGTATGTTGGCAATGTCTGTGGGTTCAGTGATTTTTGTATCATTTTGGACTAATTCTGAGCATATCTGTGAGTTTCCACCCAGGTTCCTAACATAGCTGAAAAAGGCCTTATGATTGTCCTTTGAATCCATGGCAATTTTTCTCTCAAAATTGGCCTTAGTTGATTTTATGAGTGCTCGTAATCTTTTACTAATAATGATCAGGGGTGACTTCCCTTTTATGGATTTTGTTCTATCATGTAATAGCTTTCTCCTCTTATTGTAAAGTTTGTTAATGGCTGGGGTCCACCAGACTGGACGTTTGCCCTTTGTGGAAAGAGTCTTGGTTTTATTTGGGATTGCCTGATCCATGCAGTCCTGGAGGTGTTCATAGAAGGCATTTGTAAGGGCTTCCGCAGCTTGGGTTGTGGTTTCCTCTGACTCAGGGGCCTTGAAGGATACCACACCAGTCTTGAGTAGTGTGAAGTTTGCTTTAGAGAAGTTCTTCACTATGGTCTTTTTTTTTGGGGGTGGGGGCGGGATGTGGATTTCCAGTGAGATTAGTTTATGATCAGATCTCACCAATGAGGGATATACTTCCGGTGTGGAGCATTTTGTCCCCATGTTTGTGACAATGAGATCTAGTATATTTTCTCCTCTCGTGGGAACAGTGACTAGCTGTTCCATGGCATTTGAATTTATGAACTCCAGGAACCGTTGGGCTAGAAAGTTAGGGCTTGAGTAATGTTCCCAGTCTATATTCGGGTAGTTGAAGTCACCCAATATGATGGTGTTTGGAGATACATTTATACCCTCCAGTGTCTTCAGGAAGGCTGTGTGGGGTTCCTGAGTTTGAGAGGGTGGCCTGTAGCATGCTACAATTTGTAGAGCAGTTTTGCCTATTGTTAGTTGCACCTGGATGGTTTCCGAAGCTTCATGCGTTGCCACCAACCTGGAGGTGTGAGTATCCTTTATGAATATGGATACACCCCCTCCTTTTGTGGAGTGGTCCGGGTTTTGGGGCGGGAACGCATGATATGAGGTAAAACCTAATAGTGCCGGGGTGCTCTCAGGAGCCTTGAACCAGGTTTCAGTTACAGCACAGACATCGATGTTCTCCATACTGAGAAGGGCCTCGAGTGCGTGCATTTTGAGATTTAGACTTCTGGCATTGAGCAGCATTACCCTCAATTTCTTCCCATTTTTGTTTTCTAGGGTGGTAGGTTTAGAATTTGAGCCTTGCCTAAAAAAGGCACTATGGGGGTGGCAAGAGCCTTAGCCAATATCCGGAATCCCAGGGGTGACAGGTGCAAGCCGTCCCTTGAGCAGCGTGGCTTGTCAAGCATGTCATCCCAGGCAGACAGACACTGGATCCCCTTTGAATGACACCAGACATTAAGCCAATTGTTAAAGCTGATCATCTTGTCTCTATATTGTGGCATCATTCTTGGTGAAGGAAGGATACTGCTCAGGGTTAGGGTCATACCTGCCTGGGCTACATAATCAGAGAGCTCCTCTATGTCTCTTTTCATGCAGTCCAGGGAGGTACGTCTCAGGTCGTTCACACCAGCATGGACAATGACTGTGTCATATTTGTACTTGCTGTGGAGTGACCCAGTGCTTGTGTTATGTGGCGGATTCTAGCCCGATAGGCAGCTTACTGTGACCCTCTCCTTGTTCAGCCTGGTGAGTGGGACGTCAGTGTGTCTGACTATGGAGTCACCTATGACAAGTATGTTTGGTGTTGTATTTGGCCTTAAGGGCTGTGACTGCTTTGCACACTGCTTTTGTGGTTTATGTGTTGCTTGTGGGATGTCTTGAGGTAGCAGTTGTTTGGGTGTCTGCTTTGGAGGCCTCTGCTGTTTAGGTAAATTTTTACTCAGAGCCTCCGAGTATGTCTTTGTGTGTTTATGTGTTTGATTCAGTGGAGTGGTAGCATTATGTGAGGCTGGTTTTGTGGTGTGTGTAGTTGCCTTCTCCTCCTGTCTGGTCTTGCCAGTCCTGAGTTGAGAGAGCTCAGCCTCCAGTTTGGCTAAATAGCTGCATCTCTCGCAAGTATTTGTGTTATGTGGGAGGAGGAGAGGGTTGTCTGTGTACATGAGGCAGTTATAACATTGCCTCAAGATTCCCAGATTCACCAGCTGGACCAGAGAGGAGATTGACAACTGACCTTTGGACATGCTAGAATAATATTGGGAAATCCTTAATTGAAAACAAGGGCCAGTGGGGAGTGAGGGTGTAGTGCTTTTAACTTTTAGTGCTGACTTATATAATTGCTTTAGTGAGCAAGTGCCAGGTAACTTGAGTGCAATGTGATACAAGTAACTAAATGCAAAAACGACAAACAGTAACTTTCTTTCAAGTGAAACAAGGAAATAAGTACAGTAAGCAATGCAGATATCACTAGTGATCCACAGAAGCGCTGAGAAGTTGCGTATTAGGTGAATTAGCTTCCAGGGAAATAACAAGCAAACAAACAACAAGTATATAAACAAAGCTAGATTCAGTAGGCCTGGATCTAGTCTATGCTAGAGCAAACTAGGTGAACCAATTTCAGTAAGATACAGTTCAAATATTCAGGCACTATAAACCTTTAACCAGAAAATTCCCAGCTCAGAAGGGCAGAGTCCAGCCTCTTCTCCCACAAGAGTGCAGTCCACGAACCTTCTTAATGTAAAATAACTGGCCTGAAGCCCAAGTGCCTAAACCAGAACTAATACACTTGGACACTGGGCTCTCAATCAGCAGTTCCCAACTTAGAAGGATGAAAGCTACCTGTCCTGCCACCACAGTGCTTGCCACAAACCTTCCTAATGTAAAACAACTGGTCTGAAGCCCAAGTGCTTAATCCAAAAGACTTGAATGATAGCTACACTTTAATCAAGTTACAACCAAGCAGTAATAAATACCATTGAATACTTTAGAGAATGTCTGGATTAGTGCTCAAGTTACACAAACAAAGCTAGATCCAGCAGGCCCGAATCCAGTCTATGCCACAGCAAACAAGGCGCACCAACTTCAGTAAGAAACAGTTCAGATATGCATGCACTATAAGCCTTTAACCAGAAATTCCCAGCTCAGAAGGGCAGAGTCCAGCCTCTCCTCCCACAAGAGTGCAGACCACGAACCCTCTTAATGTAAAATAACTGGCTTGAAAGCCCAAGTGCTTAAACCAGAATTAATACACTTTTAGAATAACAGACACTGAGCCCTCAATCAGCAGTTCTCAACCTAGAAGGATGTAAGCTACCTGTTCTGCCACAACAGTGCAGACCACAAACCTCTCAGTGCAAAACAACTAACTGGTCCGAAGCCCAAGTGTTTAAACCAAAAGGCTTAGAATGAGTTACACCAAGCAGTAATAAATACAATTGAGTATTTTAAGATGATGCAAAAGTAAAAAGAAGTAGGTAAAAACACAAGTACAGTAAAAGCAGATGAAATTTTTTTTTTTTTTTTTTTTTTTTTTTTTTTCTGAACAAGTGCTGAGATCAAAGAAACAGATTTGAGTGCTGAAACTAGAAAACTGGCTAGTTACAAGAAAAAAAAACAAGCTAGAAGGCTTCCCTCAAACACAGAAGGGCTTGGGGGCTCAGAAGCCTACAAATAGTCTGTACCACTTAACAAGAAAGGCAGGAAATAAGCTTAATTTTTTTTTTTTTTTCTATTTCCCAGATGCTCTCTTTGTACACAGTAGGAGTGCCTGAAATCAGAATATGATCTCACTGCACTCAGTTGAGTGAGCAAATGAGATGGGCCCAGAGGCAGGCTGAGGGGCGGGCAGTTTCAATGCCACTAAGATTAACACCAAAACAAAAACAGGGCGGGTGGGTGGAAATAACTGAAGAGCAGAATAACCAGTTAAAAATTCCTTCAACACTCCTTCATACACAGTTTAAATCAATTTAAATACTGTATTTTTTAAAAGAAAAAGTGCATAAAAAGGTACTTAAATTCTCTTATACGTCCAGTTGAATATAACCAAGTTCTTAGCTTGCCAAGCTGAAGTTTTAAAGCAGGAATTATTTCACATGCACCAGTTTAAATATGCAAGGACAGGAAATCAATGAATGTGGCTACCCCCACACCATGCTGGGACTGCTCCTATTTGGCAACTGCTTCTCAGAGGTACACACTAATGTAAAGGGACTTTGGCTGATAAAGTCTGCAGATCACTGAAAATTGAGAGCTATCATAGATTCCCCCATGACATAAATAATTTACAAGGAGTCTAACAGAGACAAATGTCAGATGCCAAAGTTATGGACTAAAACTCAGTGCCAAAAAATGCATTACAGTGTCTTGAAAAAACAGTCATCCAGTCTAATTACTCCATTGGTAAAACACCCCTAAATGTTGACCCCGGAGTTAGGGATCTGGGAATATATGCAGACAGTAATCTGCCCTCCAAGGCTAGTTACGAAAATAAAATTGCCAAAGATTCCAAAGACAACCACAAGGCATTCTATAGCTATATCAGGAATCTAAATGGCAGTGCTCAGATCTGCACTGAGCTACAACAGAATGGCATTAAATATACTGATCCCAAAGACATTGCCAATATCCTGACAGATTGATTCAGTGTCAACTTCATCCCGCTCTCACCCCCAAAGGGCCCATCTCAATATCGAAAGATTGTCAAATTCCAGTAATCACGGCCACACAGGTGAAAACCGCACTCTCCAAAGCTAAGAATACAGCATCCATGGGACCAGATGACATCCTGGGCTGTGTACTACATGAACTATAAAATGAACTGGCACCTCACCTAAGTGTCATGTTTAATCATAGCCTCACCTCAGGCTTTGTGCCCACTGAGTGGCACACAGCTACAGTTATCCCACTCCACAAGGGGGATCCACCTTGGATCCTGGGAACTACCGTCCCATCAGTCTAACAAGCCTGATCTGCAAGGCCATGGAATGTATTATCATGGAACTTATAAACAAAGACATTGGCAACCTTCAAACACTGGACCCCACCCAGTTTGGGTTCGTGAAGGGCCGATCATGTCTACTGAACCTGATTGATTTCTTCAAATCAGTCTCCAGAGCCATGGACGAGGGTGAGGAGGTCCACACAGCCTATCTGGACCATGCCAATGTTTTTGACACCATCACCCACTCTGGGATCATAGATGCACTTACTAAGCTGGGCATAAATCCCTATGTCACTCGATGGGTTGCCAACTTGCTTACTGACAGAACACACACTGTAAAAGTAGCCAACTCCAAATCCAGATCCAGACAAGTGACAAGTGGAGTACCTCAGGGTTCAGTTCTGGGACCGCTCTTGTTTGGCATCTACTTCTGTAAAGTACAGGCCAACACTAAGTTCGCAGATGACTGCAAACTGGGAGCCATTGTTGAATCTCAAAATGATGTGGATATTTTACAAAAGGGCCTTACATAAACAAATGCTTGATGCCAGAGCCATGGGCTCAAGCTCACTGCCAAGAAGGGTATAGTTATCCCCTTTGGGAAAAACCATGTACCCATGAATTACCACATAGGTGGCAGTACACTAAACACCGAAAGTGTGATAAGAGACTTAGGAACACAGGTGGACAGTGTTCTCACCTTCGATAATCACATCGCCACAACAGTCAGGAAGTCCTTCTATGTGGCACACCAAATTACTAAGGGCTTTTCATCCAGAAAAAAGGAGGTCATTGTCCCACTGTACTCATACCTCATTAGACCCATCATAGAGTACAACACCCCATTTGGTATGTACCTCACAAGACATCTGCAACAACTGGAAAGGCTGCAGAAATACCTCACTAAAAGAATCACAGGCCTAAAGCAGATGCCCTATAATGACTGACTAAAAAAACTCCAGCTATACTCTGGCACATATCGTCTACTCAGAGGCGATCTCTGCTTAACATACAAGGCCATGTCAAACCCAGAGATGTTGGACATGCTACACTTAAAGAAATCCCAATCCATCAGAGGCACATGCTCCAGGGACCTAAACCTTGTCATCACAATGAACAAACATGCTGTAGGGATAGGTTCCTGACACAGAGACTCCCCATTCTCTGAAATAGACTGCCCATACATGTCAAGCAGAGCGCCTCCTTGGCCCTCTTCAAAAGGAACCTTGACAACTGGATGGGAGATAGGGAATTTACCCCGGGGATCACGTCAGTCACCCTGCTAGACAGGGGTCCAGGGAAGTAAATATTGTGGGAAGAAATAGCCAGGGAATTGTTATGGCTAGGCTTGTACAGGCCCTAGGGCCAATAGCCTAGTACAAACCTATGAACCTATGAACCTTTGACTAATATGGGGTCAAGGTAGTAAGAAAATAACTCTATGTTGCCCAACTTATAAGTAAGGGCATGGCATCCAGGTCCAAGAAAGGTATACTGCCATTTAATTCAGCCCTTATCAGACCCATCATTGAGTATAATGCTCCCTTCAGCATGTACCTAACCAAACAAATACAACAGTTGGAATGCACACATAGGTTCCTTACCAGTAGAATCTATGGTATAAACACATTGTCCTATACAGATTTCCTTAAAGCTCTTTGTCTGTACTCTGTCTCCTACAGATTGTTGAGAAGCTATCTATGCCTAGCATAGAAGGCATCCTCACATCCAGCTGTGATGGATCTTTTGCACATTGGCAAAATGAACAGGATCAGAATCACTAGATCCAAGGAGTTAAATTTTGACTGCAACATAAATAAGACATGTAAGCAAGACAGATATGTGTCTCAAAGGATCTCGATGCTCTGGAACAGATCCCCCCCCCCTCCTAAGTGAAGCAGAGTCTATCTGCAACCCTATTTAAGCATAACCTTAACCAATGGATGGGAAATTAGAAATTTACTCTGGGTCTGGCCCCAATGTTTCTGATAGACCAAAACTAACATACTCCCGTCCTCCACATAACATCCAGAAGTTTCTTAACCAAGGAACACCCCTCCTAATAAATGACCATGATACATAGCATATAATTGGGTTGGATTGCATGGCTAGGCTTGTAAAGGCCCTGGTGGCCATTAGCCTAGTATATAACAACAAGCCTATGATGGTATGCTTTTGCATCATTGGTACAGACCTCAACACTGATGAGGCCGTGATACTGACACTGCCCATAAGAATTTTCCCAATGGGAGTATGTCCATAGCATTGCCACAGTGTGCCTTGTAATAACTGCAAATGATGATGGATACACAATGCAGTATCATTATGGTGGTGTTTTTTTTTTTTTGTTTTTTTTTTGCACTGTTTTCTGATGCAAATTATGATAGGCCATACACTGGAATGCAGTGCATTTAGTGGTCACATCATAACAACCCTTTTGATTTATGCATCATTTCTCTATAAATATTGGAAAAATGTACACACTGTCATAGTACTTAGAAGAGTACCAGGTAATGGCATGTCACCTAGACACACTGTTATAGACCTTTATGACTCAACATTCAGGACTCTGTATTGGCTGTTTTCACAGGCACCAGCAAGTTGGTCTTTAGGTCATGTATCCTTTTGTTATTTTTGAGTTACTTGGCTGAGCTCCATGTTTGTACATCATCATGTTGTGAAGCATGACACAGACTTCAATAAACATCTTTAGAAACTTCTTAGGTATGTATGGATGGCTGCCATCTGAAGTGCTCAAAAATTGTGCTTTAGTCTTTCCAGGGAAAAACATTTACTCCATAGCTGTCCATGTTTAAATAAATATGTTGTAGTTATGATTGCGTTTCTGCTTACCTGTTGTAGCTGTTTGCCATTAACCAGTGTTGCAATGAATATCGAGAATCATCTGTGGAGACATAAGTAGGAAAATGGCTGTTCTGCCTTTGCATGTTAGGTACTAGATTTCATACGTTGTGGTTATATTAGTTGTTTACTTAACTAGTAGTTGGTTATGTATAGCATGGCTGTCAGTGATTAAGTAATCGATGCCAGACATGTACCAGAGATGTGTCATTCATATTAAGACATTATGCATACCGATGCTAGTTTACAATGGATGCTCGTTAATATTTTACAGTATGCATGTTGATTGGTATGAGGAATCAATGTGCCATTTGTAAATTGAGCATTTCCTACACAAGAATAAGTCCAAAGGCTCAGAAAGACTTTGGGGTGTCCAACCTTTTGACTTGTCAGGGCCGCATTGAGTGAACAGAAATTGTCTTGGGGCCGCATATAAAATATATCATATAGTTAACACTTTCGCTGCTATGGGAGAGCAAAGTCGACCTCCTGACTGTACTGTAGGTGCATTTGAAGAATGAATAAATGTAATAAATGCCTAATATTTGCCTTAAAATTCTAATTCTCATTCTAATTCTCTAATCTAACAGTTAACTCTAACATATTAGTTAGTATATATTTTTTTTTACAAATAAACAGATATTCACTACAGCACTAGCATTTCTCACTGGGAAAACCACTCTAGCAGTTCAACTATGTAAAATGTCAACATTAGCAGTCCTATAACACTATAATCCAAAAAAATAAGCCAACAAATTTTCAATAAAGTAAAGAATTCACATTACTGACTTAATAAAACAATGCTGAATAAACTATAAGAGGGTCTCACCCAAACAAATTACTAGTGCCAGAAACATGGCTTCAAGCTAAATGCCAAAAAAATGCATCATCATCCCCTTTGAGGAGAGTGATGTCCCCACAAATTATCACATTAATAATAATGTTGTAAGCACGCCATCAGTCGTGAGGTGCTTGGGCACCCAGGTTGATAGAAACCTGAGTTTTGACCACCACGTTGTCTCCGTTGTATGGAAGGCTTTTTACATGGCCCACTTCATTAGTAAGGGTATCTCATCCAGAGACAAGGAGGTCATAACATCCCTGTATTCTTCCTTTACAAGAGCCATTATTGAGTGCAATACCCCTTTTGGTATGTGCCTCAGCAAAACACCCTGACAAAAGAAAGACTACAACCATTTCCGACAAAAAAGGTCAAAGGACTAAGTTCACTTAGTTATCCAAACAGACTAAAAAGCTTCTTACTTTCCTCTGTCTCTCACTGGCCCCTATAAATTTCATCACTGGCTTCCTTTCTAGGCTAAGAAAGATCCTGCCTTAAGAGACTTCCTCTTCCTTAGAAATACTGGTTATATTTAAAACGCTCACTACAAAGACCACAGCCTTCACTGCAACATAAACAAGCCACTTTGTATGGACAGGTTCTTGACACAAAAACCTTCTACTTCTGTAAAAATCTCCTCTCATTATCAAACACTGTAGTCCAGCAACACGACAACTGGATGGCTGGATGGACAGCCATGAATGTACTCCTTGAGTAAGTAGCATAGCCTTCATCAAACTGGATAGAAAATCCACATACTAACCTTTCCTAGCTGGATGGCCAAGATCTAATATTGGTTATTCAAGTCTACTTGCCCAAGAAGAGGGGGCTACTTAACCAAGAATTCCATTTGCAAAAATATATTCAGTATACATATTAAATCTCTCTCTCTTACACACACACACACACACACACACAGCCCCTACTTGTAAAATAGGCAACCTCAGTAATCACATGACACTCACTCACTGAATTATAGGTTCATAGGTTAGTACTAGGCTAACTGCCCTTGCAACCCATTTTAAGCCTAGCCAATTATCCCTTGTGAGATTCAAACCCTGCACCTTGTGTTTGTAAGGCAAACACCTTAACCATTAGGCCACCCTCCCAACCCTTAATTAAATTAAATTAAATTAAATTAAATTGTCTGGAAGTCAAAATATCTGAAAAAAATCATATTAGAGATGGATTCATCCATGCAATTTCCCTTCACCAAAAGGACCATCGATAAATCAACAAACTGCTCAGCAAAAAGTAAATCAGTAAGAAATCCATAAACTCTCTACAATCATACTACATACTGAAGTAAACGTATAACTTCCCTCCAATCTAAAGCCATTTGACATTCAGACATTTTAATTTGTGCAGAAGTTATTCACAGACTGACAGTTTACTGAGTTGTAATACTGAACTTCGCTTTTGGGGAAAAAAAATTCCCAGACTTTAATAGCTCAAAGTGCAGAAAGGATTATTTTTATTTATTATGCATTTATTTATTTTTGGAAAACATTTTTAAAACTATTACATTAATTACACACCCAGACACACAGAAAAGTTACTGTGATAAGTAAATCACAGACTGCTACAAGAAATCAGTCACATTAGAACCAATGAAGCATACCTGTCAATTCCAAAAGAATTAAAGTAGCTTAATAAGAAAGTTATTTGCAAGGTTACATGGCAGTTTATATTGGAAATAAGCAGAGATATTAAAAATAAGCAGAGATATTAAAAATAAGCAGAGATATTAAAAAGGCTGTGTTTCTCATAATTATGCCAAAAAGTCTTCCAAGGTAAATACAACCTTCTGATTTAGTATGGAACCATACCTCAACCTTAGAGCAAGAAATCTGGGTAAAGCAAAAAATAAAAGTGGGACACAGGCCCAAAAATAGTTATGCATCACAGACACCATTGAAATAACTGTAGCTGCATTATACATCACTTATGTTTCTATCCCACCATTGTCAGTTAAGCATTATATGGCTCATTCAATCCTGCCTTCTTTTGCAACAAAGAAAACCATGCTTTGAAATGACAAATGCATTAAAATAATAAATAAAACACATTGCATCCACATCCTGCAACTTCCTACCTGCAAACAACCACAGTACTTTCACTGAAACTAGGGCTGCTTATTTCCCCAGAATGACAGCTCTCCCTAATTAAGTTTAATGGTGTACAATCTACCAGGATCTGGACTACCTGAAATAAATTAAATTATGGCCTGTAAATTGCAAGTGCACTTTGTTTAATTAAACTATAGTTCTAAGCCCACTTACTGTATTTTTTCAGTAACATCCCAATATCCATTTCCAGGTCACTTTACAAGACATTGGCAGTGGTAGACTTGGCATCCTTCAGAACCCCACAGGCCCACACTCATACAATATCCATCCACTGTAAATCGCAAGAAGCTATGTCTTAAAAAAATCTACTTTTGGCATGCCTAGTACCCAAGTATCAGGTTTTGAAACAAAGAAACATTCTCCACAGTCCGTAAGTCTCTGTCTTTAATAATCATCTACTATTGCAGCACTCCTAACACATAAGCACACACATAAACACTAAAACCCCCAACATTTAAAAAATGACATTGTGCCCACCTGATTTGCCACTATTGGTGATCCACCAAAGCTATGTTTACTGTTGTCCAATCTACCATGGCTTAGAACCCACCAATGACAAAACAGTACTGGGTGCTTTTTTGTTTGTCAGAAAAAACAATACAACTTTATATCCTACAGTCCCACATAGTCAGTCCACTACTGACACATTATCCCTAGGCTGCTGTCTCATTCTTACTCCCTGGAACTGCATACCTTGGATGACTACTTTTATTTCCTAAGCAAAAGACATAAATTAGAAGATGAGACAAAAATCCAGATATTCTTTGAAAATCCATACAGTTGAGAGGTATGATTTCATATTCAATACAACACTCTCCCTGTCAGGAAAGCTGCAATTTAATGAAAGTTTACTTTTAATGTACGATATATTTGTAAGCTAACTTGTTTGTGTTCAGTAGGTAGACTGATCGTCATTAGCCTCTTTGTGCATGTGTCTCTCTCTGTCATACACACACCCTCACACACCCTCACACACCCTCTCTCACACACTCTCTCACACACTCTCTCACACACACTCACACACTCACACACTCACACACTCTCTCACACTCACACACTCACACACTCACACACCCACACACCCACACACCCACACACCCACACACTCACACACTCACACACTCACACTCACACTCTTCTTTACTTTCACGGACACAAACATTCTGCTTTCATGCATATGCATGCATTCACACACTCTGTAGTTACCTATTAACACAGGTAAGTGCTGTCCCTTTCAAAGGCAATGGCAGCAAATCCATACACAAGTCCCTCTTCAGCGAGAACACGCACACACTGATTCTTCACTGCAAAATAATGGCGTAAACACACTGACCCTTCTTTGGCGCAAAACAATTAAAACTAGAAGGGTACTTTGGTGCATGTGCACACCGACATTAAAGTTACAAGTCACAAGAGTGGAAAACACAAAACAAAAAAATTGTTTTGGGGCATGCATACATTGATGTTGCAGTTAGAGGTCGAGGGCCACATGGAAGAGCTCTGTGGGCCGCATGCGGCCCACGGGCCGCAGGTTGGACATGTCTGTGAGAGGCTGAACTCATGATAAAGCTAAAAACATTAATTAAAAAAAATCAAACCACTTGGTTTAAAACCCTACTCAGACAATGATCATATCTTATTATTAATTTGCAATACCAACAGAACAAGAAAGAGAAGGCACAAACATAAAACAGAGAAGGTTAAAATAAAATGAGGACATTCTCCGTCTCTTCTCTTGCACATCGCTGATTTACTGCAAAGCATGGGAATGCTAATGCCTTGCACATGCTCAGTATATCAGCAGCTGACAGAGAAGGCAGAAGAAAAATAAAATGCTGTCCTACAATGAATATATTTAAAATAAATAAGCAACTTCATTCTTTAATAACATCATTGTATAACAACAATAGTCCACTCCTGAATGTAGGTAGTACAGGATTTATGCATGGTTGCCTTTGTTCAGTCATATAGGCTTCACCATCATGATCAAACCACAACAGCTATGATAAAATCATGCATTAATAACACTCAGTTGTAGATCATTAACTAAATGATATCAGTTCTACTGCACACCAGCTGGTAACTAATGGAGTGTCAGCCCTTTCCATTCATGTATGCATTCATATCAGGACACGATTATGCTTTTATTGCAACGTACGTGCAGTCTTATTTCATCGATTAAAGTAAAGACTTTAATGATGTTATATACAGGCCAATTCCCCAAATGCATGTTAAAAACATATATGTTCTGCACAGTACTATAATATCCCATCCCAAACCAGGCCTAATCCTAGATAAGCTAGACTATGAAACCAAAGTTATGTCTTTGGTATTTCCCTGGAATGTTCTTTAAGTATTATACCAATGGAAACCTACACAGACAGACACACACACACACACACACACACACACACACACACACACACACACACACACACACACGCACACACACACACATGCGCGCACACACGCACCCACACACATGCATGCACATGCAGACGCACATACACAGACTATAGATTTCATTACAAGCTATACAGTGCAGGCGGTGCAGTGCAGCCATTTTAAACATAGTTAGCACCAGCAGCAGATTTCAGTTATTCCCCTACTTACTCCCTTTCAACTTACAAACCAACTTGTCTGCAAGTCCAAAATCTGAATAGCGCACAAATGAATGTCTCACACTGCTTGATAAATATTAGTACTGATTAAGTCTGAAAGTGTTTGGACGAAAGTGCTTAATGTTTATTAAAATACTTTAAAATGATCTGTTTTGTGGTTCTGGACTTTATCGTGCAGTGCATTTATTTGTGCTCTTTTGGTGGTTCTTCGTACAATTTTGAGCATTTACCCACTTTTGCATTAATTATCAAGGGAGTGTTGAACTTACAAACATTTGACTTACGACAAGCCCCCAGGAACCTAACCTTAAGCAGAAGAGCATTTGTATGTTTGTAGTGACTGACAATGTCATGGTTAGACTGCTTCTGTAGTTTGAGGCATGGTTAATGCTGGGGTTGCTGATGTCTCAATTAAATTAGAACTGGAATTTGCTCCTTGCCATCTGTGGCCACCACAATGTTCTGTATGATGATTCACACTCCAAATCCCAGCATCTTTTCTTTAGTACATTAATATATTTTATGTGCTCATTCCATTTTTTATTTCTGCTTTATTTTGGGGAGCATTATACCCTTATATCTAATTAATTGAATATACTGCATGACTGGTCACATTTGCATGCCATCTTGCTTCACTTGCCTATGTTGTTCTCTGATATTTCAAGGTTTGTGCAGTATACATTCATAGTAACATAGGAGGTTACTAGCAGGGCTGGTGTTAGCATTTTGGGGGGCCCCAGCAAATGTCAAGTTGGGGGCCCCCTAAGCACTTCCAGTATAAGTATCATTCTGTCAGTGCCACCCCTGCTAAGAAACCTTTTAGTTTGTGCTGCAAACTTTTAGGAGTAGTACGTACAGACAGACCTGTAGCTACAAGCTCTTACATTACAACAGGCATATATACCACACTATGTTGACCTGTCTAACAAAGGGACACTTAGAGTTATTGGCATTTAGTTACAACAATGATACATTGCAATAACTCTATGTACAGGTCTGGAATTAAATGAACTGATGACTAGGTCTACGTTTCGACACCCTCAGCACACCCCCAGTCCTCTCTTCTGAGCCCCCATTTTTGGGCTCCCCATACCATGCACGTTACTTTTTTCTTCCTTTTCTCACATTTTGCCTTACTCTTAGCTTTTTCAAGAAGCCATAACTTTCTATATGCTCTGAAGTGCATTTTAAAGTTTTTTTTTTCTTTTTACACAACCTTTTCATCCAATAATAGCTTGAACAGAAATTATGATTAAGGAAAGAAATTCACTGTTGCTGTTCAACTTTAATTTTCCTTGCATCCTTTCAACACTCCTTTCCTGAACAAGACAGCACAGAATAATCATTTAGGAAATAACTCAAATAAGCCACGGCCCAAGAAGCTGTAGGGTTAAAGACGGTCTGGGATGCATTTTAGAGCATATTCTCAGCATTCTACTCCAATGGAGGCCTAAAGAAAAATCACGAAAAAGAAAAGAATTTCAGTCTTAATTTTTTTCTTTAAATTGCCTTAGTCATATATTTCAAGTGACTGCTGATATACATAAATATAGCATGCTTCCTTACCCCTAACCCTCAAAGTCAGCCCCATGTATATGTGCCTGATGTGTGATTGTGAGAATGATTTCAGTAATATATTCTAATTTGTTGGTCCTAGACAGTACACTACCCCTACACAAGTCGTAGTAACCTTCTTTTTTACACTTCTGAGGTCTGTGAGAAAAGTAAATAAACAATGACCACACTGTCCTCAGCTCAAACACAGGCTGTAATGACTTCATGTGCATACCACTGAGGTTTGACTGTGATGAAAATTACAGTTGTAATAACCACACAATCCCTAGCCCCCCATAACCTAACAGCAGCTTTCTGTGCACACACATTTGGGCAGGGCTGGTTTTAGAATGGTTGTGGTTGAAACCAAAGGATATTATCAGCTTTATCCTAAAATGGTCATATCTCAGCACTGTTCAGTTTAAACAGCTAAATCAGAAAACTGATACATTTGTTCTCCTGATTTATCTTCAGCCAGCAACAGCTTTTGTGGGGGTACCCACAGATTCAAAGATGATTAACTTACCATGATCCTGGAGCTTTTCTCCCCGGGCCTCCACTGAAAATGGACATGTATCCAGTTGGACTAGCCCGGTCAACAAAAGTAAAATAAAAATAAATAAATAAAAATTAAGGGAGCCCCCAGTATCCATTTATACAGTCTGGTGAGTGAGGGCCACCGGACTCCAAGATCTAAGTGTCTGAATGTTCTGTGATACCTTTTATGTCTTACTTTTGAATTAAAATTACTTGTTAGGTACATTTTTTACTGATACCCAGAAGAATAATGTCTGTGTCCTGGCATTATTGGGTGCGTGGACATATAAAAATCAGTGATATTTTTTACACACACACATAGACACACACACAAGCATAAGCCATAATGGTACTAGTTTTGTACTTATTTCAGCAAATAGAAATACGTTGTGCAACACTAGTACTGCCACACCAGATCAGTGACTGCTATTTAGCAATCGTCAGACAGCAGCAGGGGTCAGTCACTTATTTCCCTCATTGAGCAGTAATGTATACCTGTCACTGTCCCTGATTTCACACATCTTCCCCGATTTTCTTTATACTTTTGCTTTCTCCTTCTTAAAAAGTTTGATTTGCTGGTAAATTGTTCAGGATTACAAACAATCAATCCAGATATCTGATT
Organism: Protopterus annectens; assembly: GCF_019279795.1. Lineage (NCBI taxonomy): Eukaryota > Metazoa > Chordata > Ceratodontiformes > Protopteridae > Protopterus > Protopterus annectens. The sequence goes on from NC_056729.1 coordinate 1,016,333,879, forward strand.
TTTATAAATTATTGTCCAAAAATATGTGTTGATGCAAAAGGTGTTATTCTATTAATTTTTTAAGCAAATTAGAGTAATATTTAAAATGTAGTCCTGACTCTGAGCCTTTATTCTATTATTTTTGGGATTGCACTGAATTCTTAAGCAAAGAAATTGAGAGTTATAGTATCTGGTGTTCTGTTTGTATTTATAAAACTCCCTGAAAGAGAAAATCATCCCTGATGATTGGAAGTATCAGCTCTTCTTAAAATCCAAATTTGCACTGAGATCAGTCACTCCGGGTTGCTGATCTCTCCAGTACTTACCTTGCTCATGCTCATTATCAGCTTCATCCTAACAAGGTCATATCACAGTCCTGTTCAGGTTAAAGAGCATAATTAGTAAATTAATACATTTTTTCTTCTCATGTTTTCCCCAACCAGCAGCAGCTTTTGTGGGGCCCCCACACAGTCAAGGATGATTAAGGGGGGCCCCTGCAGCCACAGGTATAGCAGGGACCTAAAGCTGGCTAAATAGTTAGTTTTAGTGGAGAAAATGTCCACCAGCAGGGGTTAACTAAGCCAGGGGCACTATATCAGTAGTAAAATATTTAATGGAATTCTGATGCCTGTTAGTTGACAAAACACTGTTAATACAACCAGAAATATCTTAAATTTTAAAGGGGATATATATATATATATATATATATATATATATATATATATATATATATATAAAAGAGTTATTACCCATGTGGTTTATTACATATACAAGAATGCTGTACTAGCTTTCATTGGTTTTATAGACATGTTACAAAACATCAGGATAAGATAACTTGCTGTGGTTGGGGCCCCCAGGGAACAGTGGCACCCAGCAACTGCAGGGTTCGCTGATGCCTAAAGCCAGCTATGGTTACTAGGCTAATGGCCCTGGAGCCATTACAAGCCTAACCAATAGTTTATCCCCAAAAAGACACCTCAGTCAGCACTTGTTGATCCGTTAATGAGGGAATCCTTGGGACAAATTTGTGGTTATCCATCCACTCATCAAGGTTGTCCTTGAAGAGGTACTCTATTTGACATGTATGGGAAGTCTATTCCAGAGACAGGGCAGCCTCTGGGAAACAAACCTGTCTCTCCTGCAGGTTTTGTTGATGTTGCATGTTAGATTCAGGCCTTATAAGTGGGTAATATGTGAAGAGTTAGACTTACGCATATGGAGCATCTCTAGTAGGGCATGGTCCGTGATTGCCATGTAGGCGAGACACAGATCACGTCTGAGCAATCTGTATGATACTGAGTAGAGTGATAGTGATTTCAGCCTGTCCACATAGGAGAGGTGTTGGAGGCCATGGATTCTCTTTGTGAGGTATTTCTATGGCCTTTCTAGTTAGTGCAGATGTTTGGAGAGGCACATACCAAACTGGGCATTATTCTCACTTATTGGTCTAAAGAGGGAGGAGTACAGAGAGGTTATAACCTCATTTTTTTTCTGGATGCAATCCATTTACTTATGAGATGAACCAAGTAAAAGGCTTTTCTGACCACTAACACTACATGATGGTTGAATGTGAGATTGTTATCAATCTGAATACCCAGGCCTCTCACCACAAGTTGTATGTTTACGGGGTTGCTATTGATGTGGTAATCAGTAGGGGCTGTGTTTCTGCTGAATGGTATGATGACACATTTTTTTGCATTTAGCTTGAGACCATGACTTTGGCACCAGTCATTATTTGCTGTGAGACCTTCTTGCAGTATGCTAACATCATTTGGGGAGGCAGTTACCGCACCCAACCTACAGTCATCCACAAATATGGTCAGCCACAGGCCTTTTGTCTTTGCCTGGACCTCTGAGAAGTAGATGACAAACAGATGGGGTCCCAGAACAGATCCCTGAAGAACTCCACTAGTAACAGGTCTGCTATTGGAGGTGGAGGTGCCTATTGTGACCTTGAAGGTCCTGTCAGTGAGCCATTTGGCCACTCACCTGATGAGATACGGATTTTTGCCAAGTTGTGTTAGCGTTTCGATTATGCCTGAGTGGAGGATTGTGTCAAAGGCCTTGGCCAAGTCAAGGTAAGCTGTATGTACTTATTTTCCCTCATGCAGGGCCTTGGTGACAGTCTCAAAGAAGTCAACCAGGATCAACAGGCAAGATCTGCCCTTGATGAATCTGAACTGAGTGGGATCAAGTGCTTGGAGATTGCCTATGTTCTTGTTTATGAGGTCCATAATAATACGCTCCATGACTTTACAGATCAGACTTGTCAAGCTAATGGGGTAATAGTTTCCAGGGTCAGTAGTGGCACCACCTTTGTGCAAAGGGATGACAATGGCAGTTCTCCACTCTGCCGGAATGAAGCTTGTACTTAGGCTTCGGTTGAATATGGTGCTCAATGGCGAAGCCAGTTCTTGCTGGAGACAGTGCAGAATGCAACCTGGGATACTATCAGATCCCATGGAAGCTGTGTTCTTTGCCTTGGATAGGGTCTTTAACACTTGATCTATGGAGATGTGAGGTGCAGGACAAGTATCAGGGATGTCAAAAGGACCTTTGGGGGGGACAGAGGGGTGAAGTTTGTGCTGAACCTATCTGATAGCAGGTTGGCTGAGTCAACAGGATCAGTGTAAGTGATGCTGTTAAGTACTAATTCAGAACAAACCTGGGCAGTGCCGTGGGGATTCCTGACATAACTGAAGAAGGCTTTGTGGTTTCCCTTTTTTTCAGAGGCTAGTTTCGATTTATAATTGGCTTTGGACGTTTTTACTAGTGATCTACTTTGCTTGTTGAGACTAAGGAGGGAGTTTTTCCAGTTTGGAATTTGTTCCTTTTTAAACATGGACAACAGTTTCTTCCTTTTGTTGTAAAGCCTGTTCAGAGAGGATGTCCACCAAACAGGTTTGTGTTTCATTAAGGAGCAGGTTTTAGTTCTGTGGGTATGGCTGAGTCCATGCAGTTGTACAGGTGCTTGTATACTGAGTGGCATACTGTTCAGCATAGTTGTCTGCATCCTCTAAGGGGGTTGATGGTTTGAAGCTACAGATATCTTCCCTTATGAGGTTGTAGGCTTTTGAGAAGTTTTTTAGCTTGATTATGGCTGGGAGGGGGGGCTGAGATAGAAACTTTGAATGAGACAGTCCGATGACCTGATTTCAGCAGGGAAGAACATACTATGGGAGTGATGCAGTGGTTGCCTATGTTGGTGAGAACCAAGTCCAGAATGTTATCTCCCCTTGTGGGGGATGAGACAAGCTGGTCTAGTGTGTTAGAACTGATAAAGTCAAGGAATCATTGAGTGAGTGCATTAGTGCAGGAATACTTCACCCAGTCTATGTTGGGGTAGTTGAAGTCACCAAGGATCAGGGTGTTAGGGGGTAACTTGATTGATTCAAGTAGATCTAGATAAGAGGAGTGGGTGTCCTGAGTCATGGAGGGGGGGGTCTATAGCTGACGCTAACTTGGATGGGTGTCTTGCCAACTGTCAGTTGCACCCGGACCAGTTCCAGAGCATCATGCTAGCAGACCAGTCTGGAGGTGTGCCTGTCCTTAATGAAGATAGAGACTCCACCACCCTTAGTCTTCCTGGCCTCATGTTGAGGTTGGAGTGTGTGGAATGAGGAAAATCCTGGTAAGGTAGGGGTGCTCTCCACAGCCCTGAACCAAGTTTCTGTCCCCGCACAGACATCGGCATCTTCCAGTGCAAGGAGAGCCTCCAGTGAGTGCATTTTTAGGTTAAGGCTGCAAGCATTTAGCAACATGACCTTTGATTTGATTTTTGATTGATCTTTTATGTTGGAAGATTTGTCTCTGCGACATTGTCTAAAAAAGGCACAATGGGGGAGGCAAGAGCCTTGGCCAGGATCCGGAATCCCAGTGGTAACAGGTGGAGCCCATCTCTGACAAAGCAATGAGGCTTGTCAACCATGTCATCCCAGGCAGTCTGATACTGGATCCACTTGGCATGCCATCAGAAACTAAGCCAATTGTTGAAGTCAATTATTTTTTTATTGGTACTGTGGTAACATTCTTGGTGAAGTTAGGATGCTGCTTATGGCTAGAATTTTACCTGCCTGGGGCACATACTCTCAGTCATACTCTCAATCATGTCTTACTTCATATAATCCAGGGAAGTATGTCTCAAGTCATTTGCACCAACATGAACAATGACAGAGTCATACTTGTACCTGTTGTGGAGATACTTAAGTGCATGCGTGATGTGGCAGATTCTGGCACCAGACAGATAACTGACGATGACCTTCTCCCTGTCAAGCCTGGTGAGGGGGACATCAGAGTGTCTCACAACTGAGTCACCAATAACTAGTATGTTTGGTTTATTGTTATGTCTTATGGGCTGTGATGGTTTATTGTTTTGCCTTATGGGCTGTGTTTGTGAGACACTGGTGTGTTGTCTGGTATGTGTGATGTGTTTGGTGTTATGTGTAAAATGTTTGTGAGTGTGTTTTGAAGGTCTCTGCTGTTTAGGTAAGTTTTTATTGAGGGCCTCTGCAAAGGTGTGCGTGTGTGTTGTGCTTGACTATGTGATGTGAGTGGTGTGGTGTCTGTGATGGCAATCTCCTCATTGTTAGGAGTACTGACTGTGTTGATTTTTCTTTTCACTTCCTTGTGGTTTCAGGGGAGCAGAAGCATGTTTTCGTGTACTTCACACTTCTGCATACTATCGTAGTTGTCTGGTAACACACAGCCACGTTGATGCAGAATTTTTTTTATGAAACTATCCCATTCTCCAAAACTAAGTGAAAGATTAGGGCAGGCACATAATAAGCAATTATTAAGCTGGCTATCTGTACAGTCAGACATTCTGTTAAAGGGCACTGCATAGAAGCAATGTATTTGGAGTTCTCCAAGGACTTAACTCAGTCTTCTTTGTGTTGTTCCTAAACCATCTAAATAAAGACGGTTTTAGCAGTAGTTCTGTGCAATAGTTTCAGAACTACCTGCCACCATTCACTGACGCTATAAAGTAGTGCAACAGCTGTTCTCCTCCTTATCCCCTAAAAGCAGATGCACATTAAGACTCAATATTTAGTCCTTTTAGACCAGGCAAAGGTCACCTGTAAATGACCTATAAGAAAAGAATATAATGACTATTCCTGAATACTTTCCAAACAGTTCAACTTTTCCAACCTTAAGATGTCTTTAAGAAAGAAGTCATCCCTTTCTAAGTTTGGCGAATGACATTTTCAAAAGCTGCAAAATATATAATAAATAAATAAAAATAAATAACGGATCATACAAGTGAGTGATTAAATATACTATTTTAAATTATATAGGCTACATAATGTGCTGTTCTGATTTTGGCAGGTACACAGATCAAAGTTTAAATTGCTTAATGGGCAAAGAATATATACTGTCCCTGTTATATGAAGCCACAATAGAGAATAGGAGAGAAAGACTGAGACCAAGAGATCATGAAACATGTTTATTTAAAGCTAACCAACAGAAGATTGAATAACAAAAAACAAAAAAACAAAAATAAGTCAGTATCCTCTGTTAACTCATTCACTCCAGTAGAGCTCTGGAAGTTTGCACTGTAACATCCAATAGGCGGAAGCTAATCCTTTTGACAGAATCAAATATGTCCTCACATTTCAAACAAATGTTTATATCTCTGGAACCATAGGTGTTATTAAAGTAGCATAAATGGCCAACTCTTCAGCACAACCTATTTTTATAGTGGCAGTATTCTTTAGGGTCTAGATCTTAAACTGAATTCTATAAGCCACAGTAAACACAGTGGGCAGGATTCACGATGGCTTGCATGGAGTCTAAGAGCCGTGTAAGACTCCATGCAGCCATCGTGATCAAGGAACAGCCCAAAATCCCATGTAAGAGACAGCTAAAATGACTCTTACATGGGCAGGGCGTGGATATGCTAATCACCCCACTTGCAGCCGAAAGGCATGCAAATGAGGTAGATTAGTGATCCACGAAGCTGAAACCAGCCCGTGTAAGAGTCGTGTTCGTTGCAGAAATGTACTCAGTTGACAACTGAGTACGTTACTGCAAATAACACAACGGAGCCATGACAGCTCCAAATAAAGTGTGCAAATGTTGCAGTTAGCATGCCAATGGCCAAATATGTGGCCATTGGCATGGTAACCTGATGCAAACATGAATTTTTTTTTTGTTTCGGAGATCGGCGATGTTTAAACGCTGTGCAGCCCTGCACAAACGGGCTGCGCTATATAAAACTGAAAAATGAAGGTTTGAAACCCACAAATGTGGGTTTTATGTAATGCATGGGTTTGCAATGCAGGGACTAGCAGACCAAAAACAACATGGCCACCGTTTAGTGGTTGCTAAGGGGGGAAGCTGAGTGTAAGACATGTAACTAAGCATTAGTAGGCAATCCTACGTAAATGAATAGTAGGATAGTGAATCACACTGTCACATAGCAAATGAGCACAGTCTGTGTAGTGTAAGAGTTAGATAAGGGGTAGTAACAGAGTAGGAGATAGGTGACATCACAGGGGGGAATGTCAGGAAGAAATCAAGCTCATTGGAGCAAAGTGGTAAGTGAAACATATCAATCACACACCAGAAAAAGAGGAGTGTCAACAGATAAGCATGGAAAAGTCAAGAAATGGAAGGTGTACACTGTGGCCAACACCAAAGTTTCTTGCTGTACGTGCATGCGCGCGCTGGCAGCAGCGAGTAAGACAGAGTGCGCGCGTGTAAGGCAGAGTAAGCATGTAAGTGCCTGTTTAAAGATCTGTAAACCTGTTTGCGCTGGTGTGCGCGCGTTTTAACCTGAATAAGCAGATTCTAGTCCATGTAAGAATGTGTGCAAGTGTGGTAGCCACTGTGAGCGTGTTTTCGCTGGTATGCGCGCTGCTCCCCCTGAGGAAACAGAGAGGAAAAGGAAGCAGAAGAAATAGTAGGAAACTAGCAGGGAATACCTGTAGAGGTAGCAGGTGAAAACAATTAGAAGCAGGCAATTACACAGGCAGAATACAAGCCCAGCCCAGCACTTAAGACACTGCAAACAGCATTGCAGTATGTTTTTCTCAAGAGACACTGCAAGACAGGAGTAAGCTAGTAGAAGTGAAAACTGAAAAAGCCGCACTCAGACCAAACATGCTAGGGGCTGCCATAGCTGTCATAAGGAGACATAGGAGACTTGCTGAGGATGGTGACAATGGAAATGCTGCCAGACAACCCACAGTGAGGAGACGGAGAAGAGTGTACAGGCCCAGGGTCACATACCAGGGGTTACATGAGCTGGAGATAGTGGAGCGCTATAGAGTGGACAGAGACCTCCTGCAGCAAATTGTTGAGCTGTGCAGGCCATGCCTCACACATAGAACCAACAGAGGGGAACCCATCCCAGTGGAAACCAAGGTACGTGTTGGCCTAAGAATACTAGCAACAGGTACCTTCCAGAGACCAACTGGTGATATGATGGGGATATCACAGGCATCAGCCTCCAGGGTACTGCACCAGTTCCTGGATGCCATGTCAGCACATGTCAGTGATCATGTATATTTCCCCAATGCCTGTGAGGTATTGGCCAGCAATATGCATCTCTTCCAGCAAATAGCGGAATACCCTGAGGTAGTGGGTGCAATAGACTGCACACACATATGCATCAAAGCACCAGCTGGTGAGCAGGGTAGGACCTACATTAACCGCAAGGGCTTCCCCTCCATCAACTGCCAGGTCGTGTGTGATGCCCAGGGCATAATAATGAATGTGTGTGCTGGCTGCCCTGGGAGCTACCATGATTCCCATATCTGGCATTTGACGCAGCTGTACCAGATATTTGCCAATGGGGACATCCCATATGGTCACCTAGTAGGGGATGCAGGTTATGCACTGGAGCTGTGGCTGATGACACCCATCAGAAATGTACACACACCTGAACAGGAACGCCATAATGAGGCACACGCACAAACACGTAATGTAATAGAGCGTGTGTTTGGGCTGCTCAAGTCACGGTTCCGGTGCCTGGACACATCTGGTGGAGCCTTGCAGTACTCACCAACTACATGTACCCAAATTGTCATGGTATGTGCTATGCTACATAATATGATCCTGCAAAAACAGCTGCAGCAAGACCAGCATAGGGCCAGGACAAACAGCCAGCCACCATTGCCAAGGGCATCACAGGCAGAGCATGACTCGGAGGAGGAACAACCTGAGCCTGCCCCAGTAGGCAGAAGGAGGCATGCCCAGTATGCCCTGGCCTTGGCAAAGAGGCAACGCATAGCACATACACTGGCTCAGTAGGAACCCTGGGAATGATACCCCTCTCTGACTCACTCATATAGTAACAGGGATGCCTAACATGACATAACCTGCTCTCAAACATGTACAGGGAGTGTAGTATGTGCATCCGACAGAGGCAGCCCTGCAGCACCACCTGAGGCACGATTACCATGTGTTAAGCAATGTAACACCATCTATTATATGCAAACATGAAGACCCAACCTAACATCTCACCCTCACCAAGCATGATGCCACACTATGAAGACAACAAGATCAAGTACAATAATTGGCTGAGGTATTGCTGTTAGCAAGGGGGAACACACGGCTGACAGCTTGGGCTGACATGCCGAGCAAGGCATGATGCCCCACATGCTAGGGATGGCACGCACCCAGCACACCTGGCTGTGTAGATACTGGCAAAGGATGCTGTCACCCCCACTGTGCCTGGAATAGGTAAGTCTGGAAACACAAACCCACCAACATAGGTAGCACAAGGGATAATAACCTGGACGTAATGCTACCCAATGCCAGAAGTCTAACCTGCAAGGTGCATGCAGACCAAACCCACCACAGCATGGAGAATGGTAATATGTGTTCTGTAACAGTAACCTGGGCAAGGCCCAGAAGAGCACCCTAATACTACCAGGCTATGCCTCATAACATGCTCTACAGCTCCAAAACATGGAACACATGACAATAGGAGTGTGGCTACAAGTAATTATCAAGAATAACCACACCCCCAGGTTGGTACCACAGCAAGAAGTAGCATGGACTATCCACGGGCAAGTAACACTGTCTCAAACTGTATACCTGTTTGAAGCCTGCTACAGACCCCACACACAAACCCAGGTACCCCAGTCAGCCTTCCTGAAGACACTTCAGAGTATGAATGTCCCAACAACTACCAAACAAGGCACACACAAAGTATGACATAGGTGGCAATCCATTATGTATGGAAGAAGTAATCATGGACCTAGGGACACAAGTGGACGGTAACCTGTCATGTGACAGGTTACCGTCCACTGTCTAGTCCATGATTCTTCCATACATAATGGAAGAAGTAATCATGGACCTAGGGACACAAGTGGACGGTAACCTGTCATGTGACACTCACATTGCCAAGGTGGCCAGGAAGACCTGCTATATTGCCCACCTTAATATGAAAGGATGCACATGTAGAGCTACAGAGGTCACTGTGCCCCCATACCCTTCCCTTATCAGGCCCATACGTGACAACTATGCCCCAGTTCAGATGTACGTTACCTTACACATGCAGCAGTCAGAAAGACCCCAAATGTACCCCACCAACAGGATAAAGGGTCCAAACATTGGACATCTGCAGCCTGGCTGAAGAAACCATAACCCAATTCAGAAGCATACTGCACAGTCAGAGGTGATGTATGCCTGATGTACAAGGCCATGTCCAATCCAGAATGAATGGACATGCTCCACTGCAGAAACCCCAAGTCCAGCAGACACACCTCAGTGAGATATCTGAACCTCTACACATAGATTAATAGGATGTGCTGGAGGGACAGACCCATAACCCAGAGGCTCAGGACACTCTGGAACAGAATCCCAGTCCATGATAGGCTGAGCTCCACACACAAACTCAACAAGAGAAATCCGTTGAAGTGCATGGGAGATAGTAGGCGTACACTGGGGGCCATCCCTGTGTCACATCTAGGAAAGTAAACCCTATGTGGGCATAACATGCACATTGCAAGGGGTGTTGAGACCCAAACACAGTCTGTCCGTGCTCAAACAAGGGCAGGGCAGATAGCCTAGTATGAACCTATGAACCTATGATGATACAAACTGTGCAGGACACAAAGGATTATCACACAGCTGTCCTACCTGATGGTAGGAACCATGGTGATAATCCACAGATATGCTCTGCAGCCCTCTAATATCACAAACAATACACCAAACCCACACACATTGCCAACAGCCTACAAAACAGAGTCCTTCCAACCTCCCCACCAGCGCCTAACTGCCAAATATCTTTCCCAGGAGAGTGCTGGCCCCCCGACATTGCAGATGCTGAGGTAACAGCCAGCATCCACAAAGCACAGCACACAGCATCAATGGTACCAGATGGTGTCCTGGGTTGTGTCCAACAAGTACTGTAAGAAGAATGGAACAGCAAATATCATTACTGTGCACTATCAGTCCTACCACAGGATATGTACCCAAAGAGTGGTGTACAGCAACAGTGGTCCCACACCACAAAGGGGGTGCCTGAACGGATACTGAAAACTATCACCCCTCAACCCCAACTATCTAGGTTGGCAAAGTAATGGAGAGGATGATCATGGAACCCATGAATAACGAGATTGGGTACCTACAGACATTGGACCCTACCCAGTGTGGCTGTCATAGGGCAGATCCTGCCCCGTACACATGTCTGACTCATGTGAAACATGCACCAAGCCCAGTGATGTGGGGAATGTTGATCACACAGCCTATCTGGACCTTGCTTAACCCTTCCATACAATACCCTATTTGGCGGTACAGATAAGCTCACCAGCCTAACTATAAACCCCTATGCAAGTAGGTGGGTTGCAAGTCAGCTCAAGGACAGAACTGACCTGGCAGACATGCTGTAGCCATGGCAGACTGCAAACCAGGTACAACTGGCATCCCACAAGGCATGGTCCTGGGACCTCTCTTGTATGCTATATATGTCACATAGGTACAGGCCAACATGGAAGGACTCTGTCTGAACAGGTTTGCAGAGTACTACAAACTGGACACCATATCGGACCCTCCAGCTGACACAAGTGACCTACAAAAGGCACACATAGAAACACACAAGTGGTGCCACAGCCATGTCAACAAGCTAAATGCAGAATAGTGTATAGTCAACCCCTGTGAAAACACAGTACATGGCCAGAAATTACCACATAGGTGTTAACCCAGTAAGTACATCAGGAGCAATAAGAGACCTGGGGATACAAGGTGATAGATATCCTGCATGTGACAACCATGTTTCTGTATACCATATACCCACCTAATCATGAAGGTAAGCACAGCTTGATTAGGGTAGGTCAATGTGCCTCTCCAGTCATCCATCAGCAGCCTCACAAGTGTATACAATGGCCCTTCAGGGATGTACCGTAGCAGACACCCGCAGCAACTGAAAAGACCACACAAGTACCCTGCCAGGAGGATTGCAGAGCTGTAACAGATGCCATGTGTCGCCTGAGTAAAAAAACTGCAGCTCCACACAGTGCCATACTGCCTGGCTGGAGGTGAACTGTGCCTGATGTATAGAGCCATGACCAACCTGGTATCAATGGACATTTGGCACCATGTAAACACTGAATGCTGGTGACCTATGCATCTGACAGGCCTGAACCCCAGCACAGACATAAACAGGACATGCTGTACTGATTGGTCCATAACCCAGAATCTCACTCCACTCACAACTAAACTCCCACTACAGGATATCCAGGGAGTCCCTAAGTGACTGTCATCCAGAGGAATCATGATGACTGGATGGGAGATGGTAGGTGTACCCTGGATATCACCTGTATGTCATGGGTAGACAGAGGCACAGCACACTAACTGTGACATATGTCATGGCAAACACCAGTAAATGTGTGTTGAAGGGCAAACACTCTCTGACTAGCATTACAAATGGACTAGGGCACATGGCCATTGTTTGTCACTGTCCACACAAGTTGTGGAATACATTAACAATGTCGGACAATCATGTACTAAGCTGTCCATATCTGAACAAAATGCAACATGGTCATACCTGCACAACTGGCCCTCAACCAGTCTGGTGTGCTCACTATGAACATTACAAGCAGTGATAGGACTAAAACCGATTATACTGTTCACCACAGTGAAAATTCTGCACCAGTACACTATACAACAATACAACTGTTTGGTCAGCAGGAAAGGATGATGACAACTGTATGCAAACTATCCCATGGCGACCCTGCAGGCACAGCATAATGCCTGTTAGGTTCAGACACACAGCAGTTGGGCAGTAAGAACACAACCTGATGTCCAACACTCAACTGTGCATGTGATATATAGATGGTGTCCACACACAAACAGAAATGTGGTGGTCCACAGATCCCAACATAAGGAAAGGTCACACTGGCCATGCTCGCACACTTAGATAAATGAGATGTGGCAGTCAAGAAGTCATACAAACTGTGAACTGGGCATGCTCACACACTTAGGCCATGTCACAGTTCAGCAGTTGCACACACATATCTGGCATTTTTATGTGTTAACACAGAAACCTCTCACAATACAGACATCTGCCCAGTGCAGACAGTGAAGTTACAACAGAGACATAAGTAAAGTACTGGATCCCACTCATATGCAAACATCTCTCACAGTACACACGTTGTTTATAGAGACAGGGGAGGCTATGGCAATAAAGACCCACAAACAGTATATGAGCAGCAGATACTTGCATCTGACAGGTAAACATATGGCCGTAGAGTGCAATACCTGACTGTTGTCCCTAGGGAATACAGAAGGCTATCCACAGTGTATTTGGCGTCTGCCTCCAGAGTACAGTAGGCCACTGTGCCTGTGCAAAGTTAATGCATAGATATGCTCTCCCCTGTACTGATGGATGGTCACAGATGTACATACCTCTTCATCCATAATGATGTCAGCACACTATACATATGTCAGGAGCAGAACTACACCCAGTAATGTGAATAGCGAGCTCCGCTACTGCATCTCTAACAAGTGTCATAACATAGGTAGGGGTTTGAATCCTGCAAGTGCTCAGTGTGTGTGTGACTGTGTGTGGGGGAGTAGTGTGTGCAATTCCATGTGTATGTAAAATGTCCCTTTTGGCAACCATTACTACACAACACATGCTGCATATTCCACTGTCTAAACACTGATGATGTCAGCACCCTATAAGTATAGCAGGAGAAAGCAATTCCCCCAGTAATGCAAATAGCGCGCTTCGCTAATGCGTCTCTCACAAGTGTCATAGCATAGTTAGGTAGGGGTTTGAATCCTGCAAGTGCCCATTATGTGACTGTGTGTGGAGGAGTATTGTGTGCAATTCCATGTGTATGAGAAATGTACCTTTTGGCAACTATTATACACAACACATGCTGCATATTCCACTGTCTAAACACTGATGATGTCAGCACCCTATAAGCACAGCAGGAGAAAGCAATCACCCCAGTAATGCAAATAGCGTGCTCTGCTAATGCGTCTCTCACAAGTGTCATAACATAGTTAGGTAGGGGTTTGAATCCTGCAAGTGCCTACTGTGTGGAGAAGAGTAGTGTGTGCAATTCGATGTATAAGAGAAATGTCCCTTTTGGCAACTATTACTACACAACACATGCTGCATATTCCACTGTCTAAACACTGATGATGTCAGCACCCTATAAGTACAGCAGGAGAAAGCAATCCCCCCAGTAATGCAAATAGCGCGCTCTGCTAATGCATCTCTCACAAATATCGCAATATAGTTAAGTAGGGGTTTGAATCCTGCAAGTGCCCAGTGTGTGTGTGACTGTGTGTGGGAAAGTAGTGTGTGCAATTCTATGTGTATGAAAAATGTCCCTTTTGGCAACTATTACTACACAACACATGCTGCATATTCCACTGTCTAAACACTGATGATGTCAGCACCCTATAAGTACAGCAGGAGAAAGCAATCCCCACAGTAAGGCAAATAGTGCACTCTGCTAATGCGCTTCTCACAAGTGTCAAAACATAATTAGTTAAGGGTTTGAATCCTGCAAATGCCCAATATGTGTGTGACTGTGTGTGGGAAAGTAGTGTGTGCAATTCCATGTGTATGAAAAATGCCCCTTTTGGCAACTATTACTACACAACACATGCTGCATATTCCACTGTCTAAACACTGATGATGTCAGCACCCTATAAGTACAGCAGGAGAAAGCAATCCTCCCAGTAATACAAATAGTACACTCTGCTACTGCGACTCTCACAAGTGATTTAACATAGTTAGGTAGGGATTTGTATCCTACAAATGCCATGTGCATTTTTGTCACACAGTTTGTCCATGTGTGTGGGGTGTTGTTCCCAATATTGCATGACATACATTATATCAGTAATGTCAATGCACACATGGTGTATGTGTGTGACACCTACACATATGTACCTGTGAACTGCAAGAGTTCCCATGTCCGAAGCCTGCCTCATGTGAATACATGGAATATGCATCAGACAACTGTATGACTGTGGTGTTCTGTGCAGGGGCTGCATGTGGTATGTGACTATACAGTGTGGGTTGTAGATGGTGTCATCCCACCAGCGAGGGATACATGATTGGTCTGGAGCATATAGTCCACATGTTGGTGATGAACAGGTGCAGCATGTTGTCACCACTTGTGGGAGTGGTAACAAGTTGTTCCATAGCAATGCAGGGAATGAATGATAAGAACCCTTCAGATAGGGTCTTGCAGCTAGAATAATGCTCACACTGTATGTTTGGGTAGTCGCAGACCTACCATATAATGGTGTGTGTATAGACCGTCATATTCCCAGTATTGTCAGGAAGGCCAAGTGGGTTTCCTGGGTATGGGAGTGTGGTGTGTGCCAGGCTATGAACCTGAAGGCAGTCTAACCCACTGTGTGTTGCACATGGAGAGGCTTTGATGCTTTGTGCAGTGCCACCAACCTGAGGGTGTGTGTATCCGAGGTGCCTTTGGATACAACCCCCCTGTTCTGGGTTGGTGCATGTGTAGGGGATGACAAGCATGGTATCAGGAATGACCTGGCACTGATGGTGTGCACCTGGGAGCCTTGTACCAGGAGTCTGTTACTGCATGGATATTGCTGTACCCCATGCTAAGGACAGTTTCCACTGCATGCATCTTGAGGTTTACACTGCTGCTGTTGAGTAGCATTGCTATTAGTGTCCCATCCCATGTGATACCTGTGTAGGTGGCTATGTAATGTCAGCCTTGCATACAAAGGCACTATGTGTGTAGCAACAGCATCTGCCAATATACACCGGCCCATGGGTGACAGGTGCAAGCTGTCCCAAGCAAAGCAATGTGGCATGTCCAGCATGTAATCCCACACTGACAGGCATTGGATCCCCTTTGGATGTCACTGAAAGATACGTTAATTGCAGAAACTGATGATCCTGTCTACATATTGTGGCAGCATTCATGGTGAGGGTCAGATGCTACTCAAGGCCAGGCTGCATACCAGCCTGTGCCATAAGCTCAGAGAGCCCCTCTATGTCCCCTAACATGTAGTCCAGGGAGGTGCGTCAGAGGTCATACACACTGGCACAGACAATTACTGAGTCATACTTCTACATGCCTTGGAGTGACCGCTTTGCTTGTGTTATGTGGTGGATCATAGTGCCCGACGGGCAGCTGAGTGTGACCGTCACCTTGTTCAGCCTGGGAGCAGGACCACCGTGTACGTGACGATTGAGGTACCTCATACAACTGTAGCAGGTGTGTTGTCTAGCCGTATGGCCTGAGACTGTTTGGCACACAGGCTTCGTGAGCTATGTGTTGCATGTGCTCTGCTCTGGCATAATGTTTGCTTGTGTGTCTGCTTTGCAGGTGTCAGCTGCTCAGGCAGGATGCTATTCTGAGAGCCCAATAATGTACCTGTGTGTTTCTGTGTTTGGATTGTGGTTGTGGCAGGTCTATGGGAGACTGGTACTGTATTCACTGTAGTATCCCACTCCACCTGACAGGGAATACCAGTGCTGTCTAAACAGAGCTTAGCCCCCAGTTTGGTTATGTGGTTGCATCTCTCACATGTGTTGTACGTGTATGGGAAGGGGAGAGGGTTGTCTGTGTACATGAGGCAGCTGTAACATTGCCACATGACTCACAAATTCACCAACTGGACCTGAGAGTAGATCGACAGGTGACCTTTGCACATGCTACCATAGCATTGTGACTCCCATACTAAGTAACGACACATAGGGCCAATGGGGAACAAGGTACTCAAGGTGACTATGCGAGGGTGTAGTGCTCCTGATTTGTTAGTGCTGGCATATATGAATGCTGTCTTGAGCAAATGTGAGGTAAGTCATATGCAATGTGCTACAGGCAAGCTACATGCAAACAGGACAAACAGTGACGTTCTGTCAAGTGACACATGGACATCAGTACAGTAAGCAACACAGCTGTCACTAGGGATCCACGGAGGCACTGTATATCTGCACTGCAGGTGCAATCAGTGTTTCAGGAACATAACAGGCAAACATGCATACAAACAAAGCTACAGTCAGCAGGCCTGTATGTAGACTATGCTACAACAAACAAGGTGTACGACTTCCAGTATGTAACAGTGCATATATGCAGGCACTCTAAGCCAGTACCCAGACATTCCCAGGTCAGATGGGCTGGGTCCAGCCGCACCCCCCACAAGTGTATAGACCACATACCTTCGTAATGTTGAATAACTGGCCTGATACCCAAGTGCTCATACCTGTAATAATACACATGTCAAATAACAGACACTGAGTCCTCATTCAGCAGTTCCAGACTTAGTATGATGTATGCTACCTGTCCTGGCACCACAGTATCCTTGACATGTATGGACAGTCTCCCTCCTGTCATAGTTAGTTCTGTGTTTTGGTGCTGTTATGCATGGTATGAGGTGTGTCCTTGTAGTGCTAGTGTGCTCTTGTGAGCCTTGAACCTGTTGTGTAGTACTGCACAGATATCAACATCCTGGAACATCTGCATTGCAGAGTCGTGTGTGGAAAGCATGCAACTCGCAGTTGACATGGCCATCATTGAGTATCAATATGTACATTGTTGTATCCCCTGTGCTACCTATGTAGGTGGCCATCCCTTCACAGCCTCACCACCAGTATGCAAAGATGTGCAGACAGAACACTGTGGTAATTACTATGGGTGTACAAAACAATTAAATGGCATTCATACTGTAACTGCATCAGGCATGCTGGTATATACCCACAATGCTATCATTACACTGTACTGTTGTCAACATTATACTATTACAATATGTCTATGTAGTCACCTTGTGCATCAGCACCATGTTAACCTGTTCCTGCACTGATTTTACAGATTGCAGGAGGTGGCACAGTTTCATCATATGCACAGGGTGTGTACCTGGTATGCCTGAGTCTGCCACTGATACAACCAATTGACATGTCTGTGTGTGTGTGTTGGTGAGGGACAGCAGTACAAGATGGGGCAATATTGATGCAGTGTGTGCGTGTATGCGGTAGCCCTAGGTGTTATCACTTTGCATGTTTGTATGAATGCACACAGTCCCACCTAATGGCTGCTTTATACAGGTGTTTGTGGACAGCCACAGACTGTACCTGCCAGGTCATACAGATCACTGTCTGTGGCCACGGACACAGTACCTGTGCCTGGCAGAGGTGCTATGGACCGTATCAGGTACTAAGCCAGACTGGGTACTGTCATCAGAAGCAGGTGTTTGTTGACTGGAGACAGGTCCCTGTTGGGACTGTCAAGTGCCATGTGCACGTGGTCTCCTGGGGCGGTTCAATGATAGCACAGACCCAGTATTTCTGGGGCTGCTGCTGGCACTATGTGAGCGGCCACCACCCTGTTGTCGTCCGCGACGGCTGCCAGCTGCTGCTGTTGCTGGCATATGGCCACGTCAATGCCTCAACCGTCCACCATTGCCCTGGCTCATGGACATATAGTTGTGGAACAGATCTAATGCCCCCCCAATGTCTGTCAATGACCTCGGTGAAGTTGCGGATGGCAGCCGCAACATCACGCATACTGTCACTCATGGTTGTGCAACATGCTCTCAGCTCCCTCTGACCCTGTATGGTGTACCATTCTATACGAGACTGTGCCTGCATTACAGCCCGAAACATAGCTGGGGTTGAAAGACCTCTGTGGGCACGTCTGACAGGGGCGGTACGCCCACAGATGCTCCCACGAGAACCCATGGATGTCTGCCTGTGTGGTACCGGGTCAGGGCCCTGGCCATGGCTGCAGTGTGGGGATGCATGTACCACCGGTACCACATTACCCTGGTCAATGCCCACTGTATCCTGTCCATCACCTAGGGACATTGGTGACAAAGGATGTATTGGCAGGATGACTGTGCGCATTGATGGGGTTGACAGCTGTGTCGTATCAATTTGATGACCAATTACAGACCCTGGCACACCTACCTGTGCCATTACACAGGTATCATCATTATCACTATCCACAGCAGCTGATTCAGGTTCCCTGCTGCATGACACCAGAGCAGCACCAGAACCTGTGGGAGTAAGACAGGGAACACAGTTTACAATGTGTACACAATGCCACCACTGATGCACACATGCACACATGCGCACATGCACACATGCACACATGGGCACATGCACACATGCACACATGGGCACATGCACACATGGGCACATGCACACATGCACACATGCACACACCTCAGTATATGAGATATCAACCCACCGACACAAACACACCTGCAATCAAACACATAGCACTACTGCTTCAGCCTATTATTACTATTAGTATACAGAGTATTGAAGGTAATGGTATTATACACTCACCAGCAAGGATATGCTGCCTTGCTGTTACACCAGAGGGACCTGTGGAAAAGAGACATTTATCGTCAGTGGGCACAACTGTGCCATTGATATGTGGGCATGATACAGTTCAGTAGTGCAACAGGTAGCTTCCACAAGTGTACTGCAGATAATGAAGTTATCACTAATGCACATTAATTACCAAGATTACATCTACAAAACGAGGACACACCTCACACATGCATAACCTAACAGTGTACAGAATGCTCAACTATACACATGGCATGTTACCTGCATGCTCTGTGTCCTGCTGCTGTGTGGCTCCAGCCTCCATCATTACACATGTATGCTGTTGTTGTTGCTGCTGTGCTGGAGCCACAACACTCAGGAATAGTCCCTCCAGTCTGGTGAGGGGGGGTGTCTAGCCACCCCACCACCTGTGGCAAGCTGCTGCCTGTGGATATCCGATGCACGCTGAAGGACATTTCTAATTAAATCACTGCAGTGATGGAGTACCTGCTCATATGTCCAGTTATGTGTGCCTATGTCATTTACCCGATGGACCAGGTCTTGCCACAGTGCAGCCCTCTCCTGCTGGTTCTGGCTGGTGCGGGAAAAGAGTACAATGAAATCCCGCACCAGGCTCTGGTGTATCTCCTCCTCCTCTGCAGCTGAGTAGACTGGGTTCCGCTGGTGAACCATAGCCCTGAAAAGGAGAAGGAAAATATGTCAGCAATATCTGTCAGCAAACTATAGCACACATAATACACATAATACTTGACTGCAGTGATATAACATAGGCACCATATATAGCATCTGTCTGTCTATTGGGGGATACACATGTACATGACCAGATATCAGTGCTTATCCAACAACTGTGCAACAGTACCTGGCACACTCCATACAACAGACTAGTATACTGCAGCAGTTAACACACACAGGTACAATACACAACCTCACACTGGGGGTTTGTATCAAGGTACTGTATGGGGAACATTATCAGCCCATGCACTGCACACAATGCACGTTACATATTTCACTGGTAATGCACACTACTCTTACTTGCCATAAACCTACCTACACCACAGTGACATACAGGGTAACACAGCACAACATATGGCAATGTAGTATGTGTTGATCTCAATACCTCACACACCTGTCTCTGGCCTCACACCAAGGACACACACTACCATGACAGACAGTCATGGTGAGCAATCACACCAGTACACCATGCACCCTGTCACTAGCACACTCATTCCACCTCACATATTCCATTTGCAATGTGTTCATGGGTGTGCATTGTGTCCTAGGTGGGTAGTGTGCTTTTGGCCCTGGGCTTACAGCAGCATACTTACCCTGCCCCTTATGACACATGTGTTATGATCATACCTGCTCCTTACAAACAGTTAAACAAGGTGACTCATATGGCATATTACCTATCAGCATAACATTCAGCAGGGGTATGTCTGACATCTACTCATGGGGGGCCTTGCTTCTTAATTCTGTGTGGTGTACTACAGGGTATGTCATATCTGTGGGTAGGGTCCCGTACCTCCACCATGTGCTTTATACTGCAGTGACAAGGACGACAGACATAGGTAATTTGTGTTGTGGATGTTGGAGGTGTTACCATGGTTGGTAGACAACTGTCATGGGTGTGACTGAACTATGTATATCCAGCAGTGGTAACCTCTATGTAGGTAGTCTGTGTGCACTCTGTGGTGTTTGAGTGCATTGACACAGTTACTTGCATATGTCTGTGTCCTTCTCCATATCTGTAGCTGTCATGGGAGGTACATACCATGTAGGACATTGTGGGGTGTGGAGGGGTACAATGACCTACATGTCCATAGCTGACACACCATGTCCTCTGACACATTCCATGTACAGGTATTACAGGACTAGTGTGCCACTGTGTATATCGATGTGGAGCCTATTGTACACTTGTTGACCCTGTTCCCCCCTGACACATGCAGTGGTGGGCAGGCATGTACATATGTGGTGGTTACTGGTGTCAGTGTTTTTGAATGGGGTATGGTACTCCAGTATCCACACTGGTGTTCACGCCATGCCTGTGACACCAGGCACCTGTTGCAAGACATCTGCACACATGTGCCTCACACAGTCTATATATATATATATATATATATATATATATATATATATATATATGTATATATTGATATATTTATATCTGTATATATGTTTGTATATATGTATATATAATATGTATATATAGATGTAGATATATACATATAGATGTGGGGAGAGGGGGGGGGTGAGTGAGAGAGAGACACAGGGTGAGTGTGAGTGTGAGTGTGAGGGGGTGGGACAGAGAGTGAGAGATAGTCATATACAGACATATCTGTTGTCAGTCAGATCTTTCTGTATATGTATAAGTCTTTATAGATATCTATATATGTATGTGTGTATTACATATATCTGTATGTACATATTCTACCAATCTCGATGTCTGTGCAGTAAGTGAGAACCTGGTTCAAGGCTCCTGAGAGCACACCAGCGGTACCAGGCTATACCCCGTATCATGCGTTTTGGCCCCAGGACTCGAGACAAAACAAAAAGGGAGGGGGTGTGTCCATATTCATGGAGGACACACACACCTCCAGGTTAGTGGCAACACATGAAGCATCACAGACCATCCAGGTGCAGATGACCGTAGGCAAACCTGCTATACAACTGGTAGCATGTTACAGACCACCCTCCCAATCTCAGGGACCACAGTCAGCCTTGCTGTAGACAATGGAGGATATGAATGTCCCACCACACACCATCATATTGGGATACTGCGACTACCCTAACATATACTTGGTGCATTATTCTACCCCAAACACCCTAGCCCAAAGGTTCCCGGAATTCACTATGTCAAATACAATGGAACAGCTAGTCACCCCTCCCACAACAGGACATAATATGCTAGACCTGATCATCACAAACATGGGGACAATGTGCTACACACTGGAAGTATAGCCCTCACTAGTCACATCTGACCGCAGACTAATCCCCCTGGATATACATATCCCACCTCCCGCACAACACAGAAGACTACAGTGGGAAACCTCTCACATGCCGACTTTACACGTCTTATAACTGAGTTGGTATCCTTAATGCCCACTGGGCCAGTGTAATCCACTTCCCACAATGGAGACACCTTCACATATGCTTCTACAGACATCTCCAAGAATGCATGGCTCATGCAATCACAAATGAAACCATGACCCTCTCCACCAAGGGCAGGCATCCTGTCTGGTGGACCCCAGCATTGAACAAATTGTATAACAACAGAAGTTAGCTACTGCATGGCAGAGCATACTTACATAGAGCTATGGCATCTCTGATCAGCAGTAGTAGAAAGATACGTTTTGTCGCACAAACATGCATGGCCAACAATGAGAGGGACATCGCTATGGTCACTACAGATAACCACAAGGCCTTCCTCTGCTATGTTACACACCTGGGTGGAAACCCTCAGTTGTGTTCACAGTTAGTTCACAGTGACATATGCTACACTGAACACACAGATAATGCCAACAGTCTGGCAGACATGTTCAGTGCAGGTTTCTCCCCTCCCTCACCCACACATGTGGAATTACTTATCCCAGCTGACTGTAACCTCCCTGTCATCTCAGATGTCCAGCTGGGAACCACCCTCAGCAGAGCTGTAAACACAGCATCAATAGGACTCAACGGTATTGCAGGTTGCATGCTACGTGAACTGCAAGAGGAGCTATACATGCACATTACATGCTATTCAGCCATAGCCTTAATACAGCATATGTACCTGGACACTGGCATATAGCAACAGTAGTCCCACTCCACACAGAAGGCACCTCTACAGACCCTGGTAACTACCGCCCCATAAGCTTGGTCTGCAACACTATGGAAAGGATCATTATGGTACCCATACACAGAAACATTGGGGACTTAGACACTTGATCCCACCCGGTTTGGCTTTGTAGAGGGCAGATCCTGCCTTATGAACCTGGTTGACCTTTTCAAATCAGTCACTAGAGCCATTGCTGAGGGCACAGCGGTCCATACATCCTACCTGGACTTGCCTACGGCATTCGACACAATACCGCACTCTGCCATCATAGATATGATCAACAGCTGAAATGTAAATCCATATGTCAGATGATGGGTTGCAAACCGGCTAACGGATAGAAACCCTATAGTCAACCTCACTCGTGCCATGTCAGACTCAGAGACAGTCACATGTGGTGTCCCACAGGGCTCTGTCCTGGGACTGCTCATGTTCGGCATATTATTCTCAGATGTGGAAGCAGACATGGGAGGGTAGTGGCTGACAATGTTCAAAGATGACTGTATACTGGGCGCCATAGGCGATACACCTGCTGACACATACATCCTACTGACAGGCCTCATGGACACCAACAACTGGTGCCGGAGTCATGGCCTGACACTGCATGCCACGTAATGTATACTCATACCCTTTTGGACGGACAAGGTACCTACATATTATCACATAGACAATAACCCACTGAGTACAGACAAAGTAATCGGAGTCCTGGTGACACTGTGCAATGCTGACCTCTCATTTGACACCCATGTTGCCAAAGTGGTTGAATGGACTTCCTACCTTGCCCACCTTATCATGAAGGGATTCACATCCACATCAAAAGGGGGTCATTGTACCCCTATACTCCTCCCTTATCAGGCCCATGACTGTGTACTATACCTCATTTGGTATGTACCTCACCTGGCACACTTGCAACAGCTAGGGGGACCCCATGAGTACATCACCAGGAGGATCAAGGGTCTGCAACAACTGTCATATGCTGCCAGACTAATGTAACACATGCTCTATTCCATAGCATACTGCCTACATAGGGGTGATCTGTGCCTGATGTAGTAGGCCATGTCCAATCTGGTATTGATGGACATGTTCCACCTCATACAATCCAAATCCATCAGAAGCACGACAGCTATGGATTTAAACCTCAGCACACATATGAATAGGACATACTGTAGGGACAGATCCATCACTAAGAGGCTTCCCATACTGTGGAACAGGATCCCAGTTCATGTTAGGCAGAGACCCTCACTGACACTCTTCATGTGCATTCTTGACAAGTGGATGGGAGATCATAGGTTTACAGCAGGGGTCTTCTCTGTGTCACTACTAGACAGAGGCACAGTAAACTAATGCTATTATGTAGGGGGGTCTTCACTGTGTCACTACTATACAGAGGCACACGTTTCTAAATCTATTCTATACACTGTCTGCAGATAACCTAGTACTAAGCTATAACACTGTGAAAATATATATGTCTATGTATTTCTACATCCCTCTCTATCTGTGTACACACATATTATATATATATATATATATATATATATATATATATATATATATATATACATATCTCGATATACATACGTATACACATGTTATTTATATATATATATATATATATATATATATATATACTCCTTTTTAGTTCCACATATGTATACACACAGTAACGTACTGCTGAACACCCATTACTGTACAACCTACTTGTACATTGCACTACAACCGACATTGCTATGTGCACATAGCTACCGTCACATACATATGTATGTGGAGCCTTCAGTGACAGTTTCAGTATGTCCCCATCCCTATGCACATCTTCATATACATAGATACAGACCAATAACACATCTGGAGGGTTCACAGTATGTAGAGTATTATAGTAGTACTTTACATTACCTGTGTTTGTTGCAGCTGTTTGTGTAGGCTTGCAGTTTCTTGGCCTGCTGTCAGCCTCTTTGCTTTGTTGTTTCAGGTCTTTTTTTTTCTTTCTCTTTCTTTCTTTCTGTCTTTCTTTCTTTCTTTCTTTCTTTTCTCTCTCTCTCTCTCTCTCTCTCTCTCTCTCTCTCTCTCTCTCTCTCTCTCTCTCTCTCTCTCTACCTCCAGCGGGTGCAATGACAGTATTGCATGTGTGGACTGGGAGTACAGGATGCTTTTGTAGGTATCTGCACATGTCCATGTGATGGCCTGTGCACCAATTGTTAGCCAGCATTTACTAATTGCATGCAGCCTGTTGTGTAGTGATTGCAGTTCTCACTGTGATTACAGGACTGTGCTATAAAAAGGTCTGTTAGGTAGGTGTAGCCCTTTCAGATTATCAGGGTGGGGACCATGCTGGTTTGCTGTGGACACTGTTCTGTGAGTGTAAGGGTTGGTATGTCTCTCATATTTCAGGCTGTGTTGTAGACACTGCAATGCATGTTGTCCTGTAAGCTGAGTATTCCTTCCTCCAGTGTCCTGTTCTCCGTGTGTATGTAAACTGACACCTACGACTAGTAATACTGTGTATATGGGTGAGTGTGCTTTCCTGTGGGGATTGTGGTGTAACTGGTATATAGCAGTGGCTCTTGCAATCTGTTGCTATGGCTTCAATATTTGGCCTTTACATTCACTCGTTGTATGTCCGCTAGGTATTTTTCCTGTAATGTGTTGCTATGGCTTTCCTATTTTCCATTTACATTCACAGCTTGTAATGCTTGCTAAATCTGTTTGGCCAGCAATTCCCTATGTATTTGTTGTGGTAGGGTGTTACTGCATGAAGTATGGTCTGGCCATGGTGTGGGTCTTGACACTTACAGGGGTATTTGATCATGCTGCTGAGCAGGCCTCAGATACTCTCCGGTGCATCTTTTATCAGCCTCATGGCATGGTACATAGCAGTGGGTTACTCCAATGACATATTCTGATACTCTGCAGTTGTGACTTTGGGTTATTTCAAGCATATGTATTAGTACACCATTTGTGCCATGCAGGTGGTGCATAGCTTCAGTCAGTCATAGTTACCATTGAATGTGTAGTTACACCTTTCTGCCTACTGTTAGTACATTTGACAGGGTGTCAGTGGGGCACAGTTGACATTTGTTTTCACATAAGGGACATCCCTGTAACTCAGTGACAGTTGCTATGTCTGATCCCTTAACTATTCAACTATGACAGTGCTTATCCTGCTCTGAATATGTGTGTGGCTTGCCAGATGCTACTGTGACATTATTACCTAGTAGCTACCAACTAGCATGACTGTTTCTCAGCACACAGTACTATTTTACAAATCCACTAGATATGACAGTAAATATACATGACATGCTTTGTGTGCTAGACTTGCTATAGTCCCTTTACATTAATTCCTACTATTTTATGATATATTTCTTTCAGCACAATGTTCTTGTATAGCACTCATGGCTTAGTGGTAAGTCATGCAGACTAGTGTTTCCAAGGTCCTGGGTTCAAGACTGAGGGAGGTATTTTATTTTGCTGCTGAGTAAACTACAGGCCTTGTCATTCAGAGTGACTAAGGTACTTTTAAGCAGTTGTAAGCAGGTTAGCGCTGGTTTGCGCGGAGGTCATGCATGCGCACTGCTGCATAGCTTCACGCACACATGCTTAGCTAAGCGCACAGAAGCACACACCCGCTTACTACTGCTTAAAAGTGCTTACACTCGCGCTATTTCCTTTTAAAGAAATGAAAATGGGGAGATAGGAAAGTGGTGAAAAAGGGGGCACAAAGAGGGTAGGACAGTAGGAAAACAAGCTCAGGTTTTGCAGGAGGGATGTAGGAAAGGCCCATGGCTGCCCATTTCTTCGTCAGCAACAGCTGTGCATATGTTTGTAATTTGGTGTGAAATGTGAAACCTTCCACCCCTGAGAGAAGTGTGAGGACAACTATAATATTTGTTGTACAGCCAATTGTAATTGCCAGTTTACATGTCCAGCAGACATGTGTGCAAAATGGGCAGCTATGTATGGGGCCTAATTTTTTGTGGGTACAGAGTGCCTTTTTTTTTTTTTTTCAGGTGGGAGTGGTATGTCAAGTACAGGAAGTCGGTATAGCTGGGGAGGTAGGTAGGGGAGGTTAACAGACAAGACAAACAAGACGCATACAGGGGTGGTGTATGACACATGTGGGGGGGGGTTACACAATTGATGGGGACAGATGTTTGGATATCTCGAGCCCATGAGCCCACAGATGGCAACAGTGGAACTGAGATCCCCACCCATGGGCAGTTGCCACTGTGCCTTCACTGCCCAGGATGGGGATGTGCTGGGGGCTGTGTAGGCCAGGCAGCAGGCACACCCATGAGTTGTGCCACCCGTGCCTCAAGCTGGCATAGGGGCCCAAGCACAGAGTGCCGGATCTCCCTACGCATCACAGTCCGGACACTACGGAGGGTGAGTGGATGTTCTCCTCCGGCCACGCTTGCAGAGGGGGGATGAGCCCCATCTCCTGCAGCACTTCCACCCGCAGGTGGCACAGGGCCACCGGAGGAGGGTCCAGCCTGGGCACTACTGCCAGGTGCACTCACCATCTGAGGTGGGAGAGGTGGGTCCACTGGACCCCGCCTTCCCTGTCGTCCTATGTTTTGCATTATGTTATGAAAGTTTGGGTTAGTAACGTACAATACCATTCACAATTAGTTGTAACAGCATGCATTAGTATTCCCATTAACCAAACACCCATAAATTCAAGCCATTGAACAGCAAGCACAACACATGCATAATTTGAACAGCAATACACAATCCAACAACATGCGGGGTTGATTGATGGCAACAGGCCATCAGGTTTGGATGTATGAACAGGGCACATGCATCAACGTACATGCAAATATGTATGAACCAACAGGACAAATGTCCAGGGGTGTTAATTGTGAATGCACATACCCATTTCATGTGGAATGGATTATTTGTGGTTATAGGGTAGGGTGAAGAAATATTTAATTAACAACTTCAAATACCTATACATATGCTGTACATTTCTACTACCTGCAGATATATACACACTACAGGTCTGTCTACAGTTTCCTATGCGTTAACTACTTCAGGTTGGTGATAGGAATGTTACTGCTACATCAATATACATTTCATATTTATCCATACACATTCATATCTGGCTCTGTTCAGCTACATCATCCTGCTACATTTGCTTTATATGGCTATAGACAACTGGGGATGTTTGGTATTTCAGACAACCATACTATCTGCATATTGCAAACTGAGAGCAACATATCCAGATTTTGGGACACACATTCCAGCTTCAGTACTTCTTTCAACACATGTTGCTGTTTGGTTCTGCCTGTCACATTCATTTCATTCTGTACTGACTGCAGTATACTTTATTCAGGTGTTATTACTACTTTATTGGTGGATTCATACCTCTTTCTCACACTCTCTCACTTGTTTTATTTTTACAATTCAGGATGGTACTTAATTCTATGCTTTATTGACATGTTTTACCTTTAGTTATAACAATCCTTTCCAACAGTCTCACTTATGTCATGTTTCAGAATTTCAACAGGGATATATTTCACACGTGTTTTACTCAGCTTCTGCAGCTGTACTTTTCAGCCTGCTGCAGATTATGTACTATTATATTACAGGTGGGACATCTTTACTTCAGACTTGTTTCATTTTTATGTTTGGATTACAGGCTGCATCACACTTTTGTAATCAAGCAATACTTGCAAACTCTCTTACACTGTTACTTGCACATTTTATTATTAGTGACTAACCTGCACTCTTTTGCTAACTGTCATACTTATATATTTTTTTACAGTTACAGGAAGAGAATTACTGACCTGCCTGGTGGCGCAACCGCACCAGCCTATCGGCATAGGCTTGACGGTTCATGAAACGGACACCTGCAGCTGTAATGTAAATGAAGTAATATTGGAATACATATCTCCATAATATCAGCTAGGTTAATTTCTTACATAAATAATTACATGTAACTTACTCAGTAGTGGGGCATTGGGCATTTGCCGGGCCTCCTGGATCCAACGGTTCAGTTGGTCCTGCTTCCGTCTCTTCAGGTCCGCATGGTGGTGACGGACCTGTTCACCAGTCCTTGGTATTCCTGTGGCACTGGTGAGATCATGTGTCAACTGGTCCCACGCCTCAGCCCTATATGCTCCCCACAGGACCTGGCCCTGCATGAGTTGGGCCTCATGATCATGGACAAGGAGCCAAACCATATATTTGGACTCCTCAACGCCCCACCTCTGTGCTCGGAAGCAACTACCCTCTCCTACACCTGACATCCTGGCTGCAAGTCGGTTCCACAATCAATTATGCTGTGTATTCCTGCCTATGGGGCTTATATATGCCGTTTTTCCCACACTTATCTGTGATTGGCCATTTTGGAATTGTATCATCTTCAGAAAACCTGCTTTGTCATGCTCCTCTTTCTATTCATTCCTATATATATGCTATTACTGCATTTCTAAGTGCAACTGTCATGGCTTAGTGGTTCAGTACTTTGACTATTTTATTTATTTTTATTTTATTTTACATTTGTTTACCGGGCTAGTCCAACTGGATAAAAATCCGTTTTCAGCAGAGGCCCGGGGAGAAAAGCTCCACAGTGGTTAATACATTAATTCATTTCCATAATGAAAAATACAATTTTGTAAAAGTTAAGTACACAAAGGAGAAAACAAAATACAAACAGGACAATTTAACAATAATAAAAGAAAGGAGGAAGTAGAGAAGTAGAATTAATAAAGGTAAGCATACAGGGGTGTTAGAATATATAGGATCTAAAGGTACGAGAAAAGAGAGCAATTGGTGAGCAGACATTAAGAAAAAAGGCAGGGATAATGGATTTAGTCTGGTTTGGTACAAGGACATAGCCAATGAGTGTTAAAGTATTGTTTAAGGTTAGTTTTGAATTGGTGGGGAGGTAGCAAGTCTTAGGTTGTTTGGAAGGGCGTTCCATAGTTTTCTGGTGGAATTGGCAAAAAGAGCATCACCTCCTGAATTATTGGATTTCGTTGTATGAACCAGGACACTATTAGAGGATCAAGACTATTTAGATTAGAGTAGGGGGTTAAGAGATTGTGTAGTGAGGGTTTTTTCTGGCTCTTTGATAATTTTATAAGCTTCCGTAAGTTGGTTAAACTTGAGAAGGTTGGGGAGTTCTAACCAGCCTAGTTTTCTTAGGTTAGCAATGATGAGTTCGATAAGGTTTCCCAGTTACAAATTTGGCAATATGGTTATAAGCTACAGATAGTTTATTGAGCTCAGTTTTTTTGAGGAAGGAAAGAACCGGAGAAGCGTAAAGTAGGGTAGAGAGAAGGTGAGTACGTGCTATGGTCAGTTTAGTATGGGCGTGAGAAAGTTCTTAATTCTATACATGGATCCAAGTTTTTGTTGACAGTTTTATAGTTTCGTAATGTGAATATCAAATTTGAGCTTGTGGTCAATTGTGACTCCTAGTAGTTTGGTGTTGAAACAGGCTCAATGATGGTCCCATTTGTGGACCGAGCGTGGAAGGCCGTGTCATTACAGAGTGTAGGATGTTGCCCTAAAGAAGAGGCTAGGTGGGGAGAATTAGTAGTAGGTTAGTTTTTTTCGGGTTTAGGATAAGTTTCCGTTCAGTGAACCATAATTCCACTGCAGTAAAGCAGTGTTGGGTGACTTTCTGGAGGTTATTAAGAGAGAGATCAGAGCAAATCAACGTAGAGTCATCTGCATATTGAATGCAGGTGGCTTTGGGGATGGCTGAGTGGAGATCATTTATAAATACCGAAAATAGAAGGGGGCCAAGTATGGAACCTTGGGGAACTCCTATAGTATTAGGTAGTAAGTGAGATAGTTTACTTTGCCACTGAACTGCCTGTTGTCTACCAGAGAGGTAAGCCTTGAACCAGTTTAGGGCAGGTCTATCAAGGTGAAGGTTTTCAAGAGTTTGTAGTAAGAGTTGATGATTGACCATGTCAAAGGCTTTTGACAGATCAAGAAATAGAGCAGAAGTGATTAGTTTGTTGTTACGGTTGCTGTTGATTGTATCAACAAAGGAAAGGAGGGCAGTAGTAGTACTATGATGGGGGCGAAAGCCATGTTGAGTTTTGGATAAAAGATTATTTAAAGTGAGATAATGTAGGAGTTGTTTGTGAGCACATCTCCATTATTTTTGCTATAGGTGACAATATAGCTATCGGTCGGTAGTTAGAGGTTTCTGTGGAGGGACCACCCTTATGAAGAGGGATGACGAGGATATTTTCCAAAGAGAGGGTATTTTGCCTTCGGTTATAGTCCTGTTAATTAAGATTGAAATGGGATAGGCTACTACATCTGATGCTATTTGTAAATATTCAGCAGGAGTCGATCGGCCGATAGAGTGGATGGTTTAAGTTTTTCAATAGGGTTCTAATATAGGAGGTGGATATTGGTTGAAGGTTAAAGGCAGGTGGAGCATTAGAAACAGCAGTAGTAATGAAGGAGGAGGAAGAAGGTAGCTGACTGGCTAGTGACTGGATGGTCTCAGTGAAAAAGTGTTGAAGGCATTGGCCACTTCTACAGGATCTTTACCAATAAATTTCTCTGGGGTTGGGGTAGAGGATTTCCCTGAGTGAAGGAGGTTATTGAAACCTGCCCAAAACTTCTTAGGGTTATTGCTGTGTTTATCCTGGAGGTGACAAAAGTAGTTCTTTTTATCCCGGGTTATGTCTGATTTAGTGGAATTTCTATGCTGCTGGAATTTAATACGGTCAAGTGGTGCTTTAGTGGTTCTCCACTTATCCCATGCTTGATTTCTAAGCTTGATTTTTAATTTAGTTTCCTTGGTAAGCCAAGGTGCGATCCGGGCCTTTGATCTGATGAGTCGATTAGGGGCATGTAAATCTAGTATATTTAGAAATGTGTCATTGAAGAGTGACACACTCTCATCAAGGGGAAGTGTTTTTAACATCGACCAGTTACAGGATTTGAGTTCCTCCAAAAATATACTTGGGAGAAATTTCTTCTTATTTCTAACATGTCTATATATGGGAGGATTTGTACAGGTCATTTTATGTTTCAAGATAAAAGTGACAAGGTGGTCACTGAGGTCATTAGGAAGGGTCCCACTGGTATAGTTTGGTGTATCTTTATTGGTAAGAATCCAATCAATGGTGCTATCTTTTGGATTAGCATTTCCAAATCTTGTTGGTGAGGTGATGTTTTGGGAGAAGCCATGTAAGTTAATGGGCAGGATTCTTCTGGTCAGTGAACTTGGACCAGTCAATGTTAAAGTCGCCCAGTATAATGGTTTCCTGAGGGTAGTGCATGGTTAGCCAAGATAGGGTGGATTCAGAGTATCTTGGTTGTTCCCTGGTGGGATATAAACTACAATAAGGTTAATGCATTTTGGTTGTTTAGGCATATTTTAGGGAAATTAGTTCCATATTGGAGATGATAGGGGTTGTAAGGAATTCGGATGATGTTCAATGAGTTTTAAACATAACAGCTATTCCCCTCCCTTTTTTTGTTCGATCTATCCTAAGCAAATTATATCCAGGTGGGAGAATCTCTTCATCCTTTGTAGAAGGTTTGAGCCAAGTTTCCGTTAGACACATGATGTCTGGGAAATGTGTGGCTATAATAGCATGTAGATTATGAACTTTATT
Organism: Protopterus annectens; assembly: GCF_019279795.1. Lineage (NCBI taxonomy): Eukaryota > Metazoa > Chordata > Ceratodontiformes > Protopteridae > Protopterus > Protopterus annectens. The sequence goes on from NC_056729.1 coordinate 1,016,366,010, forward strand.
TTTAATACTTCTAACATTTAGATGGAAGATAAGAAGAGAGCTAGTGCTTCTTGGGGATAGGTTAGGGGTAATATGGTCTACGTTTGAGGTTGGGCCTGGGTTGGGGTGAATATCACCATCATTAACAATGCATTTTTCAGATGGTCTATCAGTCTTAGTAGCTTACTAATTAACTTTAAACTATATTTTGTATTGGTAACTTTAGGGTGACGTAGCGTAAGATATACCCCTTTATAGCAGAATGTTGTAGTGATGAAATTCGAAGGAGAAAGCAGGTTAGTGGGAAGGTTTGAGTAATAGGAGGTAAACCCATAGGGGACATGAAAGCCCTGGAGGGCTTGGTTTTCATATCTAGTTGAGAAATAAAGGATGAATAAAAGTAGAAATATTGTTGGGATGATAGAGCTTCTTGGTGCTTGGTATCCTGAGTTCGAGCCTGGCCATTGCTTTTTTTTATTTTATGACTGTCTACACAGGCTAGGAGTTGTGTCTGTGTAAAGGCAATTTTGATACAGCTTGCTCAACGTTGCCCACTGGATAGCTTGTTGGCGCGATGCGCAGCTCCGTGCAAATGGGTTACACTGGTTTACACGTCATTTGGCTGTCAGCACGCATATTACGCTCAGCTCAGCTATGGGCACATGGTTTCAGTGTGTTAAAATGCTTCTCAACCCCGGGCACTCATTTTACACCTGTTAAACCACTGCTCACCCACGGGAACTCATTTTACACCTGTTAAACCACTGCTCACCCACGGGCACTCATTTTACACCTGTTAAAAACTGCTCACCTACGGGCACTCATTTTACACCTGTTAAAACACTGCTCACCTACAAGCAGATATCCTCAACTTGTTAGACTGTAGCTCAGCTATAGGCACATCTGAGATTTTTTTTTTTATCTCACATTTCTTCAAAATACATGGCCCATTTCATTACATTTTACATAAAATATAATTTTATATATGTACATATATGTCAGGGACTTGTTTCGTGCTTATTTCACTAAAACTAAAAATTGATGTTGTGGGGGCTCGAACCCTGACTGCCTCCTCTTCAGCCGACGACGTCTCTACCGCTATGCTATTGCTTCTTGGCTTACTTTGCATATTTAGTTCTTATATGCTTTTCCACTGACTGCTAACTGTGGCTAAGCGATGGGCACGCCCGCGCAAATGAGCGCACTCACAGGCAAACATCTTTACAACTTATAAAAAAATATATAAGATTTTCATTTATACATTTTATGTTCATGGTCTGTGGGGGCATGTGTTGTGTTGTGTTTATTCACATTTACATGGACTCTGTCGTGGGGGTTTACTTTCGGGACTTTTACTCTTCTGGAGGCGTGTCCGTTTGCAGGGCTCGCCCTATGGACATGCCCACTACTGTCTTACATGGACCGTGTTAGCCTTAGGTGTGATTCAGCATGCCCTCATGCATATGCATGACATGCTGACATCACACCGTTTAACTGCAGCCTCCGTGTAAGCCTTGTAACTCGTACACGGAGGCTTCTTGAATCCTGCCCAGTAACTATTACATTTGTAATATTTTGTAAACAGCTCACAATATCTCAGCAATCACTCATGTACAAACATACTATCAGCAGCATTTTATTCATCTAGCTGAGAGTTTTCACATGAGGCTAAGGAGTTTTGTCTGTGTTACTTGGTTGTTGATATATTTAGAAAAATGTGAAAATTACAGCTATATACATTAATATCATAAGAATAACAGTTAATATCTATTTACCTGCACTAGACAGAGGTCAGATAGGAATGCAGTTGAATTTGCCATTGTGTAAGCTTGAAGATGAAATTTTTAAAAACTTGTACATAGCATGGTTTTGGAATTATTGATGCAAATATGAACAAACAATATTTGAAGCCTACAGGCATCATTAGGAGTTAACTGCAAATGCATCTGAAGGTGTTACTCGGATGTATGAGATTAAAACAGAAAAACAATATATATTTAGTAGCATGAGATGCCAATTCATTTAATTTTTATATCAGACAGATGACTAAGAAAATGAGTACATCCAATAAAATATTTCAAGGCATTCAAACTAAACCCCCTACAAGTCAATGCTGGACCATTTCACTTCTTTTTCGCCAATCCAAATGCTGTTTCTAACAATTGGTTTGATTGCCTGCATGGATTTTCTGCCATTTTTGTTGCATTTTTGTATTCCAGTGATTACTCCTGTTTGCTGAAGTCCTCACCATTGCAGATAAGTACCCAGTTGGGGTTTTGTTCTTTTTCTTGAGTTTTCTGTGCATACTTTTACTAAACACTACAAGTTGGATGGTATCTCCAGAGCTAGACCAGGTTTTGCTAATGCCATTCTTCATGGCTTCTTAGAGGGCTCTACTGCTGCTCCCTCCTCCCAAGTTTCTTCTTGAGCTTTGGCACTCTCCCATAAGTGATGAATACTGCAGAGGTCAATGTAAGGATATAGTAAAGTTGTATAAAATCTTACCATAATGGTAGATGTCCTTGCTTTCACCACTGCTGTATTCACTTCCTCCCTCTACTCCCCTAGTCTTTTTCCTTCCTGAATGTTCAGGTTCTCTTTGGTTTTCCTTGGACTGGTGTTCCTACTGGGGCAATCAGTTCTGAGGATGGTACACCTGAACATCACCAGAAGGCTTTGGTAGACTGGCCAGATGCAGCCATGAAGGCAAGGACATCTATCATTATGGTAAGATTTTACACAGCTTCAAGTTTAATTTTGTATACTAAAGCTGACTCAATTTCCATTTGAGTCTGCATCTACCTCTGCCCTAAATTTTTTTTATTTGGAAGACAACTTTACTTAATGCTGTGACTTCAGCTAAATCAGTGTCCAAGTTGCAAGTCCTCATTGTCTTCTCAGCCCTTTTTGGTTTTTCACAAATATAGGCTAGAAATAATTCTTCCTTCAAGCCTAAGGGTTGTTTCTGAGTTTAACTTAAATTGCTTATTCATATCTCTGTATTCTTTCTCGACCCTAAGAATAGGGGAGAGAGAATACTGCATGCCATTGATGTGTACAAGCAACTAAGATACTATCTGGAAAAAGTGACAGATATCAGGATGTCAGACACACTTTTCTTTTCCTTTGAAAGTCAGGAAAAAGGACTTCTGGTTTCTAAGCAGGCTATTTTGCAGATGGCTGTTCTGTGCTACTCAGTTCTGTTGCATTCGCTGTGGGAAAAGACACCCCCAAAATGTTAAGGTGCATTCCACTAGAGCTGTGCCTGTTTTGGCAGACTTTTTGAAACGGTGAATGCTAGAGCTATTCTAGTAGAAGAAACTTGGCCATCTATACACACTTTCACTAAACCCTACAATACTGACACTTTTTCTAGAGCCAAAACAGGATTTGCTGCATCTGTTCTCCAGGGTCTTCCAGACTATGATCCTGTTTCCTCCACCCTTACTGTCTAAGCTTTGGAAATTGTCCTATATATCTTTAAGCTACTGCAGCAGTGATTTAATGATAAGCATAGTACAGCTGTGTAAAACAATTCCCATAATGGCAGATGTTCAAACAGACCACTGTTGCAGTTCTAACACCCCCATCTTTCTTCTTGTTCTTTTTCTTTATCTGTTCTGTATAACTCTAACTGTGGTGGGGTCCCTCTTGCCTTTGTTCCTCTTTCTGACACGACATGATGCAGCATTATATTGGCTACTTGAAGGGTTTCTCCAGAGCTACAGACTACAGTCTTCCTCCTTAGGACTAGAAAACTTGGAGTTTTGGCCCACATACATCCTTTTTTATACTAACATGCTGTTGTCTTTGAGTGGACATATAGTGTGTATGAAGAAGGTACCCAAAAGCTTTAGTACAGTGGCTAAATGTCCATGGATTCTTAGGTGTATATTAGGCTAATGACCACTAGGGTTTTTATAAGCCTAGCCATACAATGTATCTCAAAACGTATTGTGCTTTAGAAGTTATTTTAAGGAGGGTATAGGTTCATAGGTTCATAGGTTCATACTAGGCTATCTGCCCAAGGGCATTTATAAGCCTAGCCCATAGTTATGTGGCTTTCGCCACCCCTTTAGTTTGAATAAAAACTATGCCTATCATTTTTCTGTGCCTCTGTCAAGCAGTGACACTGAAGTAATCCCTGGGGTATATCTGCGATCTCCCATCCATTGGTCAAGATTCCTCTTGAACAAGGCCAGCGAGGTGCTCTGCCTCACATGTACCGAGATTTTGTTCCACAGCATAGGGAGTCTCTGGGTGATGAATCTGTCCCTCCAGCACATTCTATTTATAACCGTGTCAAGGTTTAAGTCTCCCGCCCTTGTGGTTCTGAGGGATCTAGATTTTTGAGGTGAAGCATATTCATCAAATCTGGGTTTGACATGGCCTTATATGTCAGGCACAGGTCACCTCTGAGCAAGCGGTATGAGACTGAATAAAGCTGTAGTTCTTTCAGTCGGGCAGCATAAGACATATTTTTGAGACCCTTTATCCTTTTGGTGACGAACTTTTGGGGCCTTTCAAGCTGCATCAGGTGTCTGGTCAGATACATTCCGAGCGGGCATTGTACTCAATCATAGGTCTAATGAGTGATGAGTACAGGGGGACGATGACCTCCCTTGATCTAGATGTGAATCCCTTCATGATCAGGTGGGCGATATAGAAGGTTTTCCTAACTACTTTAGCAACATGAGTGTCAAGCGAAGACTACAGTCAACTTGGGTCCCCAGATCCCTGATGACTTTTCTGTGCTCAGTGGATTGTCACCTATATGGTAGCTAGGGGTAACCTTGTTTTTCCCAAAGGGTATGACTATGCATTTTTGGCGTTTAACTTCAGGCCATGGCTCTGGCACCAGTTATCCATTTCTGTGAGGCCCTTCTGGAGGATATCTGTGTCAGATGTGTTTTCGACTATGGCGCCCAGTTTGCAGTCATCTGCAAACTTTGTCAGCCATAACCCTCCTGTGTTTGCTTGTACTTCAGAAAAGTAGATGCCAAACAAGAGTGGACCAAGGACTGAGCCCTGTGGGACACCACTTGTGACAGGCTTTGAGTCTGACATGGCTCCAGCAACTCTGACCCTGTGGGTTCTGTCGCTTAGCCAGTTTGCAACCCATCTTGTGATGTATGGGTTTACATTCAAGCTGATGAGTTTTTCGATGATACCTGAGTGGGGTATTGTGTCGAAGGCCTTTGCCAGGTCAAGGTAGGCTGTATGGACTGCCTTTCCCTCATCAATGGCCTTGGTGACTGTCTCGAAAAAGTCAACCAAGTTTAAGAGGCAGGATCTGCCTTTGACAAAGCCAAATTGGGTTGGATCCAAAGTCTGCAAGTTCCCTATGTCTTTATTTATGAGTTCCATTATGATCCTCTCCATGGCTTTGCAGATAAGGCTTGTCAAGCTAATGGGGCGGTAATTTCCAGGGTCTGTGGAGGCACCGCCCTTATGAAGTGGGACCACAGTCGCCGTGCGCCACTCCTTGGGTACGTATCCTGAGGTGAGGCTAAGATTAAACAGCTGTCCTAACTGTGGGTTTAATTCCTCGTTGAGTTCATGAAGCACACAGCCGGGGACACCATCCGGTCCCATGGATGCTGTGTTTTTGCCTTAGTGAGGGCAGTTCTCACCTGGGCGTTGGAGATGTTTGGGGGCTACAATCCTCTGGAATAGATATCTCTCCTTTTGGGGAGGAGGGAGAAGTTTGCACTGAACCTGTCAGCCAGTATGTTAGCAATGTGTGTAGGTTCAGTAATTTTCACATCATTTTGAACTAATTCTGAGCATATCTGGGAGTTTCCTCCTAGGTTTCTAACATAGCTAAAGAAGGCCTTATGATTGTCTTTAGAGTCCTTGGCGATTTTTCTCTCAAAATTTGCCTTTGATGATTTTATGAGAGCTCTTAGTTTTTACTTATAATGATCAAAGGTGTCTTACCTTTCAAGGATTTTGCTCTATCTTGTAGTAGCTTCCTCCTTTTGTTGTAGAGCTTGTTTATGGCTGGGGTCCACCAGACTGGACGCTTGCCTTTGGTACAGAGAGTCTTAGTTTTGTTTGGGATTGCCTGATCCATGCAGTCCTGTAGGTGCTGGTAGAAGGCATTTGTAAGTGATTCAGCGGTTTGAGTAATGTTTACCACTGGCTCAGGGGCCTTAAAGGAGGCCACACTAGTTTTTAGAAGTGTGAAATCGGCTTTTGAGAAGTTTTTCACTGTGGTCTTTTTTGTTTCAGGTGGGGCGGGATGAGGACCTCCAGCGAGATTAGTTTATGATCTGATCTCACCAGTGAGGGGTATACTTCGGTGTTGAACATTTTGATCCCATGTTCGTGATGATGAGATCAAGTATGTTTTCACCTCTTGTGGGGATGGTGACTAGTTGTTCCATGGCATTTGAGTTTATGAACTCCAGGAATCTTTGGGTTAGAGTGTTCGGGCTTGAGTAGTGTTCCCAGTCTATATTAGGGTAGTTGAAGTCACCTAGTATGATGGTGTTTGGAGATACATTTATCCCTCCAATGTTTTCAGGAAGGCCATGTGAGGTTCCTGAGTTTGAGAGGGTGGCCTGTAACATGCTACAAATTGCAGAGCAGTCTTGCCTATGGTTAATTGCACCTGGATGGTCTCTGATGCATCGTGCGTTGCCACCAACCTTGAGGTGTGGGTGTCCTTTATGAATATGGACACCCCTCCTTTCTTGGTGTTGTCCGGATTTTGGGGCGGAACGCATGATATGAGGTGAAACCTGTTAGTGCTGGGGTGCTCTCAGGAGCCTTGAACCAGGTTTCTGTCACAGCACAGACATCGATGTTCTCCATATTGAGAAGGGCCTCGAGTGCGTGCATCTTGAGATTGAGACTTCTGGCATTGAGCAGCATCACCCTTAGTTTTTTTTTCCTTTTTGGTGTTCTAGGGTGGTAGGTTTAGAATTTGAGCCTTGCCATAAAAAGGCACTATGGGGGTGGCAAGAGCCTTTGCCAATATCCGGAAGCCCAGGGGTGATAGGTGCAAGCCGTCCCTTGCGAAGCAGCGTGGCTTGTCCAGCATGTCATCCCAGGCAGACAGACATTGGATCCCCTTTGAATGACACCAGAATTTAAGCCAATTATTAAAGCTGATCATCTTATCACTGTATTGTGGCATCATTCTAGGTGAAGGTAGGATACTGCTCAAGGTCAGGGTCATACCTGCCTGGGCTACATAATCAGAGAGCTCCTCGACGTCCCTTTTCATGTAGTCCAAGGAGGTGCGTCTCAGGTCGTTGACACCAGCGTGGACAATGACTGAGTCATACTTGTACCTGCTGTTGAGAGACCTGAGTGCTTGCGTTATGTGGCGGATTCTAGCGCCCGACAGGCAGCTTACTGTGACCTTCTCCTTACTCAGTCTGGTGAGTGGGGCGTCAGTGTGTCTGACTATGGAATCACCAATGACAAGTGTGTCTGGCATTTTGTTTGGCCTTAAGGGCTGTGACTGTTTGACACTCTGACTGTGTGGTCTATGTGTTGCATGTGTTGGGTCGTGAGGTGGTAGTTGTTTGGGTGTCTGCTTTGGTGGCCTCTGCTGTTTTGGTAAATTTTTGATCAGAGCCTCAGTATGTCTTTGTGTGAGTATGTGTATGATTTGAAGTTGTGATGGTACCATGTGTGACTGGGTATGTATTGTGTGTGGTTACCTTCTCCTCCTGTCTGGTCTTGCCAGTCCTATGTTGAGAGAGCTCAGCCTCCAGTTTGGCCGTATAGTTGCATCACACATGTATTTGTGTTTTGTGGGAGAAGGAGAGGATTGTCTGTGTACATGAGGCAATTGTAACATTGCCTCAATATTCCCAGGTTCACCAGTTGAGCTGGAGAGGACACTAGCAACTGATCCCTTGACATACTAGAAGTAGTAGATAAAGAACTTTCAAAGGACTCCGGGGAAAGTGGGTTTTAGGCTGGTGGGGTACTATCTATAATAAGAGTGCTTTATCAAGGTGCAAGTACTGTAGGAGTAAGTGCTAGGCTTTACAGATAGAGAATAGTCTACTTGGGAATCAAGTAGAGATGAACTTTTCAGTTATAGGATATGCTGGTTAGATCAGCAGTACAGATTAACGTGTTTTATAGCAGGGGGCTGAAGGGAGCTAGGAATTGGCCCAAAACGACTAATGGACTACTAGTTTCTGGCTGAAACTTCACCAAATCGGACAAAAAGGCCGCTCAGTGCTTCCCACTCCCACTGGTAAGCAAAGAAACTTCCCTCCTTCCTAATAAGGCAATGGATCAGTAACAGGAACTAAAAACAAAGCCCAGGGATCAGCAACTCTGAAACTGGACTACTCTAGTTCAGTAAAGTGGGAAAACAAGAGATTTTTTGTTTTATTACAGAGATAAGGAAAAAAACAGACAGTAAATGCTCTAAATGCTGTAAATCGGCTAGCGCACTTTAGTGTGTAGCCTACAGAAACAATTTGCAACAATTAGTAACTTAAAGTGCAATAAACAGTGTAAAATGCAGAAATCACTTAAAGTAGCAGTAAAACAGGCGAAATGCAGTCGCTAGCTTAATAACAGTGGGAAAGCCACAAAAAATACTTATATCTGGTAGAAAGTCACTCTTTTAGCTCTCTGCTGCTTGGATCACTCTGCAGGCCACCACGAGGATCTGTGCAGAGTTGGTACAAGCTGGAAAATGCGTGTTTAGCGTGTTTTATAGCAGGGGGCTGAAAGGAGCTAGGAATTGGCCCAAAACGACCAATAGACTATTAGTTTCTGGTTGAAACTTCACCAATTCGGACAAAAAGGCTGCTCAGTGCTTCCCACTCCCACTGGTAAGCAAAGAAATTTCCCTCCTTCCTAATAAGGCAATGGATCAGTAACAGGAACTAAAAACAAAGCCCAGGGATCAGCAACTCTGAAACTGGACTACTCTAGTTCAGTAAGGTGGGAAAACAAGAGTTTTTTTTTTTTAGTTAGTTAGTTAGAGCATAATGTAATGGCTGCCTCTGTCAATCAGAGACATAAGTGTAAGACCATGAGTGAATTTCTGATTTCCCATCCATTGGTCCACCTTGCACTTGTATAAGGTTAGGAAAGGGCTCAGCTTCAAATGACTGGCATGCCAATTTCAGAGAATGGGGATTCTCTGACATATATAACTGTCCCCAAGCATAATTTGTCTTTCAGCAGATTGTAATTTTTGATGGATTGCTGTTCAATATGCTTTTCTTTGATAAAAAGCTATTCAGACATTGCCTTTTTAAATAATTGCCATATGTTTGTATATGTGTATGCGCATGTGCGTGTGTGTGTGTGTGTGTGTGTGTGTGTGTGTGTGTGTGTGTGTGTTCTGCAATTTGCAGGCTGATCAGGGAAAGAAGCAAGAGTGAATGAGGATATGTGTAAAACTGCAGTTGTAATGAATAAGTTTAATTCAGGGACTACCAGAGATGAGATGCACAATGCCCACACAGATATAACATTCTGAAAGTTGAGAGGTGGGGAAATAAAATACCTCAAGTTCTGCCTCTAGTGCCTAATGCAGTGCAAAATGTGTTGGGGAATCTTGGAGAAGGAAAGATACAGCTAAGATTAATCAGGGACGGTGTTGTGATTATGCATGAGGTGAGAATAAGTAGAAATAAAAATAAATTGTGTTCTATTATAATAAGATGTAAATGGTGGATGTTTGTGCTGTAAGTACTACAGCCAATATGTTGTATAAAATGATGAATATGGAATGAACATTTTGTGACAAAATGTCTGTGTTAAATGATATTGAAAAAGCTTTGTTGCATATACAACAATAAAATAATAATGTTAAAAAATCATATTTTCAAGGATAAACGTCTTATTAATATAATAATGCTTTACTATCTCAGTTACAGTTCAGTAATAGTAGGAAAATAAAAACGTATATATACGCAACAGTTTTTCCTGTGTTAAAAAGTCTGCCAAGGCTATTTTGTTGGGAATTAAATGTTTATCAATCACATCACAGTATCTGAACATTCAGACATATGTTTGAAATGTTCTTATTTATATAAAAGCAGTATTGAGTATGATTAAAGGAACAAGTATTTACATTTTGTTACACAGTTATAAGCCACCAGATTGTTTTAAATAAAGATGTGCATTCCTACTGAAATATAAAAAATTCTCTCTAAATCTGAAATGTATACGTAGTGTCTCATGCATGCCAAAATGTATCAGTATGTTAATTAAAAAACATCAATTTCTATGACTTCACAGAAACCTTACCTAAATCTTACTTAGCTTTAATGTGATAAAAATAATATACTTTTTAGTTTTAAAGACCAAAAAATTGAAGTAACAAAAAGTGAGCTATGACTCAAACTAAACATATATTTCCAATGCATTCATCTTTAACTAACAATAGTACATGATGGTTAGTGACTATCTCAAAAATGCACCAAGCACAACTGTTTGTGTCACACATGGGTTTAAAAAATTGTATCAAATCTGTTAATGGCTTCAGGCAAATTGTTTCAGACATGTTTACAATCTGTTCTAGAGATGCACATGCCCCCCACACTTTTGCAGGGGTGCTAGTAGGTCATTAAATAAAGAAAGGATTTGTTTACATCCAGAAGTGGTAGCAGACATACTGCACATTTGGCTTATTCTTTTAAATACATGTGTCGGCTAAATAGCAGAGACTAAACATTTTTTGGTTGAACTTTTTAAACTACTGAATTGCATACATATGTAAATCAAAACAAAACTGCTTTCATAATATAAAAGGTAATCTAGTACAGTGCCGGATCCAGAACAGGTGTGGCTGGGGAAGCTACTTCTGATCATATATGACTGTCAGTAGTCATTCAATGCTACTTAATTCCTCCTCTTGCTATATACTCCAATCTCATTTTCTGTGCATGTTCTGCATATTTAGAAAATACATATGAAGCTGTGAACACAGAACTGTGGGAAATACATTTCATACAGGTGCTAAAGGAATCCATAATATTAAGAATTATGTTTATCTAAGGATAATAATGTGTTTGTCTTGCTTACCCCTCTCTTTTCTTTCGTCCATAGCTCCTTCCATCATCTGTTTCACTTATTTCTTGTTTTTCCACGTTTATCTTACTGTTGAGCATTTCTCCTCCATCATTTTCACACATCTTAATTAGCCAAGACTGCAGTAAAAAATGAATTAATCCAGGGGTCTAGGGCCTGCTAAGTCCCCAGAAGCCATAGAGTTCTAAATACACTGAGATGCATTTTAGATTATTTCCAAATGTTTGATCCAATGATAGCATGAACAAAAATCATGAACAAGGAAAGAAATTAAATCATATTTTCTTTCAAAGAATAAGGAAGTTGTATCAAAGGCTTAATGCTCAAAGATGACAGGAATATTACTTCCCAATAAAATGAGAAGACAAAATGCTTACAAAGTCTAGCACTTTACAGTTCCTGGTCACTTGAATGGGTTCACTGAGATGTAATTTCTTTTAACAGCATTCGGTGAACCCACTCAAGTGACTGGGAACTGTAAAGTGCTGGAAGAAGAAACTTACAGCATCAAAAAATCAATTATACTAACTCTAGCAACTATCCCTGAAAATATCCAGTATTTCAGTTGTAATTTATTTTAACTGTGCCTGGTAAACCCACTCAAGTGACCGGGAACTGTCAAGTGCTGGAAGACAGAAAGTTACATCATCAAAAATCAGTTGCACTAATTTTAGCAACTATTCCTGAAAATATCCAGTATTTTAGCTGCAATTTCTTTTAAGTGTGCTTTGTGAACCCACTCAAGCAACCGGGAACTGTAAAGTGCTGGAAGAAAGAAACTTACAACATGAAAAAAATCAATGTAGGTCACGGTTGGGACTCTGATTAACTAACTGGCTTGTTATTAGGGAATAAAGAACACACCACCAGGGACGATATCAAGAAGTTTCTCTTTTATTTATCCCCCCCAAAAAAAATTTGATAAATAAGCTCTAAGTGTATTTGTCTCCCCTTTGTTGTTATTGTGTAAAATAGTAAGCTTAATTACCTATAGCTATAGTTTTTTCTCCTTATAGCTGTTACTAGTGAATAATACTAAGAAAAACAATATTATCGTATAGCTGTTTTGTGATTACTGCAGTCCGTTACAATTTCCGCAAAGTATTATTTACAAATAAGTAAAATCTATTGCTTTAAAAATAAAAATCACCAAGGGACTACAGTTCTTTATCTTCTTACCTACCTTCAACCAGACCATTTTGTTGACTGCTTTTCTCTGATAACAAGCATACTAACTGGCTCTATCTTTCCCCGTAAGAACCATTTCCCAACTGACCAATGAGATAATCCCCTCTCCTTCCCCCTACGGTACCTAGTTACTTTATTTAAACCTGCTGAAGATCGTATACCATTTTTAAAATCTCTTTGCTGGTCCTGTGTGCTCCCCATGTAAGTATCATAGGTTCATAGGTGTGTACTAGGCTAATGGTCCTGGAGCCTTTACAAACCTAGCCCATAGGATTACCCTGACATTGTGCCACCAGACCTTAGTTCCCAGTGCCTCTGTCGAGTAGAGCCACAGTAGTGATCCCTGGGGTGAATTTTCTATTTCCCATCAACTCATCAAGGTTTCTCTTGAAGCGGGCTAGTGAGGTACTCTGTTTGACATGTATGGGAAGTCTATTCCATAGCAAGGGCAGCCTCTGGGTTATAAACATGTCCCTCCAGCACGCATTGTTAATTGTGGTAATGAGGCTGAGGTCACTGGAGCGTGTGGTGTGGAGGGATTGGGATTTCTTTAGATGTACCATTTCTAACAGAGCTGGATCAGACATGGCTTTCTATGTCAAGCAGAGATCGCCTCTAAGTAGGCGATATGAGACAGAGAATAGTTGGAGTTTTTTGAGTCTGTCCTTATAGGACAAGTGTTTAAGGCCTAGGATCCTCTTTGTGATGTACTTTTGCAGCCTCTCTAGTTGTTGCAGGTGTCTTTTGAGGAACATGCCAAATGAGGCATTGTACTCGATGATTGGTCTAATGAGGGAAGAGTAGAGGGAGACAATGACCTCTTCCTTCCTGGATGCAAAACCCTTAGTAATGAGATGTGCCACATAGAAGGACTTTCTGACCATAGTGGCAATATGGTGGTCAAAATAGCGGCTGCTGTCAACCTGTGTTCTCAGATCTCTTATAACAGCTTCTGTGTTTAGTGGACTACCATCGATGTGGTAATTCAAGGGAAATGGGTTTTTCCCAAAGGAAATGATGACACATTTTTTGGCACTGATGTTAAGGCCATGGTTGTAACACCAGTCGTTGGTCTCAGTGAGGCCTTTCTGTAGGATATCAACATCACTTGGGGAGTTAATAATAGCTCACAACTTGCAATCGTCTGTGAACTTTGTCAGCCAGAGACCCTTTGTGTTGGCCTGGACATCAGAGAAGTAGATACCAAACAAGAGAGGAACCAGGACTGAACCCTGCGGGACTCCACTAATGACTGGTCAGCAGTCTGATTTGGAGTCAGCTACTTTCACACTGCGAGTTCTACCTGTGAGCCAGTTTGCAACCCACCTAGTGATATAGGGGTTGATGCCCAGCTTAGTGAGTTTTTCTATGACTCCTGAGTGGGGAATGGTATCATACACCTTGGCCAGATCAAGATAGGCTGTATTAACCACCTTGCCTTCATCTACAGCTCTGGTGACTGACTCAAAGAAGTTGACCAAGTTGGGCAGGCATGATCTACCCTTCACAAAACCAAACTGTGTGGGATCCAGAGTTTGGAGACTCCCTATATCCTTGTTTATTAGGTTCATGATGATGCATTCCATAGCTTTGCATATCAGACTCGTCAGGCTAATAGGGCTAATAGTTCCCAGGGTCTGTAGTTGCTCCTCCTTTGTGGAGAGGGATAACTGTAGCAGTGAGCCAATCGGTAGGGACAAAGCCTGAGGTGAGACTGTGATTGAACAGGGCACACAGGTGAGGTGCCAGTTCACTCTGTAGTTCATGTAAAACACAGCCAGGGATACTGTCAGGTCCCATGGAAGCTGTACTATTGGCCTTGGACAGTAGTGTTTTAACCTGTGCAGCAGTAGTACTGGGTGGCTGGCAATCTACTGGTATTGTGATGCTATTTTCTCAATGCCCCTTAAATTGTATGCTACTGAAAAGCAGGAATTAGAATATTAATAGTATTTAACATCTGCTGTTCTTTCACATTTGAATTTTTGTTGACATAAAGAATAATGATACATAATTATGTACATTGACTCTATACTAATTGTTATCATGCTTATTAACAAGCCTCTGAAATGCTGATGATATAACTCTCTATACTACTAAAATGCTATGCAGCAATCTTAGCAATTATCTCTAAGGCTAGGTTTTACGTTTATAATATACAGGCTCCTTTATGAAAATTAACAAGGTTTTACATGTTTAATGATTGCTGTGGTGGTCACATGATTATTTTAAGTAAACTGTAATGATATTAGCATCCTACAGGATTGAGTTATAACTTTAAATTGATTCTATATATTTAAATTATCTTTATTTTTCTGCAAGATTTTTCCCTTTAATTGTTACTTTTACGTAATACTGACAGCAATTCCGTAAGTATATTGTATTGTAGCATAGCTCCCATAAGACTTGTCTAGAGTATTTAAGCTTCCTAGTTGTATCTGTATGTATATCTTTCTATTTTACTGCAAGTTTTGGTTGTTCCTTTTACTTAAATACTGTTAAGAGCTTACAGAAGTAAAATGTATTATGCCATAGCTGCCACAAGAGGTGCTTAGAGTAAGTGAGGAGAGGTTTTTGTTTAAATAGAGCTTTACTAGTGTAAGTATCAGCAAATATAGTCATTCCATACATTTTCTTTACAGTATGTTAACTCTTGCAACTATCTCTGAAAATATCCAATTTTTCAGTTGTAATTTCTTTTAAATGTGCTCAGTGAACCTACTCAAGCAACAGAGAACTGTAAAGTATGTACGTATGTACTCTAAAACACTGATTTTATATTATTTTTATTGCTATGAGTCTTAGATTTATTATATCATGTGATATGTTTTAACGTATGCATTGGATAGTGTTTTTAAATAAGTAAGTAGAGTACTTAATGAGTGTAATTGGTGATGAACTTTAGTCTGAAGAAGTCTCTAAGAGGTGAAGGAGATGAAAGCGCTAATTGAAGTTGTGTAATTTTCTAATAAAGTGTGTCGGTGAACCAACAGATACTGCTTTTTATTCTTGCTGTTTTCCTGACAGTTATTGGCGTGCTTTTGCTGCTTTTTGAGAAACTTGTAAGGAAGTTGCAACTGTATCTGTATGGAGAACCGAGCCCTCCCAGAAAATAGCTTCACTGCTTTACCAGCAGAATGTATGCTGAATGGATTTACCTTTAAAAACTCGAATCCCAGTGGTTCGAGTGCTCATATGAGTGCCTCAAAACCATGAAAGTGAAAACGTCGACAGTCCTTAATGTTCGAAAAACAGCAAATCAAAAAGCAGATTTGTTGTTTTTTGAACATTAATGTTGAACAAAAAAAAACGAAGTGTAAAGCAGGGGGGCAAGCCCCCCTGAACCCCCTTACTTTATTATTCTAACTCCGAGATCTCACTACAGTGGGGAAAGGAACCATTTCCCGATCCCCACTATAGTGCATTCCGCCCCAGAATGTTGAATGTGCAATGAACGAATCTCAGTGTGCATTCGCTCATAGCACATTCGAACCTTTTTCCGTTCAATGTTTGCAAACTTTGCAGACTGCCTTTCGGAAAATTGCTGTTTGCCCTTGTGCAATATGCACATGTAAATGTAAACCTCTGAATGATACTCCTACGGGGTCGTTATTGTGAACCAAGAGGGAACAAGTAATATATTAGCTGGAAGCCAAAAGAGGGTAAACACAAATGCAAATCCAAGTGAAGACATCCTAAATGGATGTCTTGCCACACCATTCAATCTGTTTAATAATAACAATAATAAAGTATCAGTGCCTGTGACAACCGTGTTTAATTTTGATGAAATGTTTAAAGAACTTAGAAAATGACCTGGTGCTGCTTAAATGCATACAACGGGATAATTGTTTTTTGAGAACTGCTTAACTAATCAACAAATTCCAAAAGGACTAAGAATAATGAAATCGTCTGCAGGAAATGATCTGCCAGAAGACATGGTAGATAAGTGGCTTGAGATTAACCAGAGAGCTGAGATGCAGTACATGGAGGTACTGTGTGAGTACAATAACATCAAACTAGAATCAAGTACTGAAAAAATAAAAAAGAACTATGCTAGACTAAAAGAGAAGACCTCACCCAATAATGTCAGGAGTAAAATGTGTCTGATTCAAGACAATTTAATAACATTAAATAACATCTTAAGCCAAAGGAAACTGAAAAAGTTTCACAGAGCTCAGAAAGATTATGCAGGGGGAGTGGCCTCAGCATATGGGCTGATACTGCAGAGTGAAGGAAGCAGTAATGAGATGGCGGAAAACACGAATCAGAGCAGTGAAGCAGAAGCAAATCTTGTGAGAGGGTCATAGAGGATCAATAGTAAATCCAGCAACCAGGCTGGGACTCTTGGTGGTGAAACAAGAAGATGTAGTGAGAAACAAAGTCTGGCAACAATAAAAGCCTTAGAACAAACAGACCGAAAACAAAAGGGGTGAATATTAATATCAATGCAGTTCAAACAAAAGAAGCAGTAACACTGCCCACCAATGATTGCCAACAAGTAGAAGAGGTGTATCAAAGATTAAAGCAACATGAAAGAACTTGGGCCCAAGTAACAGCAAGTGGCAGAAACAGCAACTTCAACTATAAGAAGCAACCAAAATATGGCTTTCCATCAAAAAGCGGCTATGTACAGTCGAATCAACGCAAAAGGCACTGGAAGAAAACAAGCCAAGAATGGAGGACATAGGTACTGTAAACTTTAAAATTGTTAATCTTTCAAAGTACAAATTATCAAGAGATGATTGTTTAGTTTCAAGTAAAATCTGGAATTTTGCACCAGCTCAGAGAGTGGATAAATTAACTGCAATAAATGAACTGAGAGACTGTGAGAGGTGTTTGAACTTTGATATTATGTTCAAAAAACAGAATGATGTTAAAATGGACTTTTATGAACCTAGTTGTTTTAACCCACCATTATGTAAAGAACTGGAAATGTTCCTAAATGTCCGTGAAGCACAAATAGTAGAAATATTAGACAATAAGACTGGTTTTAAGTATTATAATCTCACTAAAACTGAAAAAGAATGCTTTGATATATTATGTAGAAATGAAGAAATATTGATATTTAAGGCAGACAAAGGGGGATCCCTGGTTGTATTGGATAGGGAAAAGTATGAGAAAAAAATGAGAGAAATGCTAACTGATGAAAAGTGTTATAAGAAAGTTTCAATTAAAGATGTTAAAAAGGTCTATGCCCTTATAGATTCCTGTATAGAAGAGTGGTTCTACACAGGTAGAATTGATGAAAAGACAAGAAGAAATTTGACTAATACCAATCCAAAAATGAGTAGAATCTCAGGAATTCCCAAGATCCATAAAAACCTGGAGGACCCCCCCCCCCACTAAGACCTATTGTTGCAAGTGCAAAAAGCAAAACAGAAGGCTTATCAGTTTTTTGTAGATAAGCACCTGCAAAAGGTTGTACCAAAAAATAGTACATATATAAAAGCTAGCTTTGACTTCTTAAATAAAACAGAGAAAGAAGAAGTTAATGAAAGTGATTTGTTAGTCACCATGGATATAAATTCCCTCTATACTATGATCCCTAACTCAGACACAGGAAACAGTAAGAACTGAACTTCTAAGATCAAGAATGTTTTCAGTGGATATAGTTAGTCTATTAATGGAGATGAGTGACCTGGTGTTAAGTTATAATTATTTGGGGTTGTATGAACAAATTTATGTTCAAACAAATGGGGTGGCTATGGGATCAGCTTTAGCTCCCAGTTATGCCAATATGTTTATGCAAGGGTAGGAAATGACGAATATAGTTAATAATGAATTTAATAAATACATAGCTAAGATGTATCGTTTTATTGATGATGTTTTTTTAATATGGAGAGGTTCTATACAACTCCTACAAGAATCCACAAACCTAGCAACAAGGAAACTACTCTGGATTGGATCCTTATTAATAGCCACCCTAAAACTTATACTCCAGGGACCTTTCCCGACGACATTAGCGACCACATGCTTACCTACATTATTAGACAAAAAGTCCATATTCCAACTACTCATAACCTCAAAACCTCCCGCTTAAAAAAATTCTTTAATCCAGACAGCTTCCTAACCGAATTGCAAGCATGTGACTGGTCACTACTAACCCATCTAGAACTTGATGAATCCGTTACTTACTTTAATACTAACTTCCTTCAAATCCTTGACTGCCATGCACCTTATCGCACTACTAGAATAAGAACAAAATCTGCCCCGTGGCTCACACAACAAACTAGGCAGAAGACACTCCTTAGAAATAAAATCTGGGCTAAATGGAGAGCTACCAAATGCCCAACAAACCACCTTCACTATAAACAGCTAAGAAATGCCACCAAGAAGGATATTCTTAGAGATAAAAAAGACTTCTACCTTCAACTACAACAAATCAGCCAACAAACTCCACACAAATTTTGGTCTGGAATAAACACACTTCTTCAGCCAGGCCACACCACTACTCCAGACCCAACTGGTTTCAACCATAATAACTCCAACCAGATCCCTGATGCCTTTAATAACTACTTTACAGAAGCCATTCTAACCCTGGCCAATTCTTTACCACCTCTCACTACTTCCCAAACAAATACCTGCAATACTTCATTGCCTACCTTTCAGATACAACCTGTATCTACATCCCTCATCTGTAAGCTACTTCAAAAACTGAAACCTTGCTCCCCTTCTGCTGACCGTCTCCCAGCTGAATTCCTACAAATAGCCGCAAAAGCCATAGCCTATCCCATCTCTATCCTTATTAACAGAACTATCTCAGAAGGCAAAATCCCTGCTCTATGGAAGATATCCCATATCATCCCTCTACACAAAGGTGGACCTTCTACTGAGCTTTCAAACTATCGCCCTATTGCTTTACTCTCCCGTTTAGCTAAGATTATGGAAAAATGTAGTCACAAACAATTACTTAACCACTTACTACAAAATAACCTACTTGCTAACTGCCAACATGGCTTTAGGCCATTCCATAGCACATCGACTGCCCTCTTATCCTTTACCAACTCTATATATAAAAATCGTAACAATAACTCTTTTTCCTCTGCACTATTTAGTGACCTGTCAAAAGCCTTCGATATGGTTAACCATAACTTACTACTAGACAAACTAAATGCCCATTCTCTCATCCCTCAAGCTATACAATGGTTTAGGTCTTATCTGGAAAATAGACAGCAAGCAGTACTTTGGCAGAACAGCCTGTCTTCACTACTTCCAGTAAATAGTGGAGTACCCCAGGGCTCTATCCTAGGTCCCCTACTCTTTTCTTTATTTATTAACAATCTACACATGAACATACCTCAAGCCACCTGCATTCAATACGCTGATGACTCCACCTTAATCTGTACAGCCAAGAATATAGCCACTCTCTACTCCCTTACCCAAACCATTTTTCAAAATGTTGAAAACTGGTTTATGCAACACTGCCTCCTCCTAAATCCCAAAAAAACTAAACTACTGCTTTTTACCCCTACTCACAAATCACTTACTCCTTTCTTCTCTATAACCTCTAACAATGGTACCAACATTACCCCAGATACTACAACCCGCCTACTAGGTGTAACAATTGATAATCGTCTCAGCTATGATGAACACATCAACTCCACTATAAAGTCTGTTAACAAAAAACTTGGCACCCTCTATAGAATCAAACCCTTCCTTACCCCTTCTGCAAGGAAAACTATTGCCCAAACCCACCTCATTTCTACCCTTTTCTATGTCTCTGTTATATATACTAACCTATCCAAAAACAACCTCTCTAAACTCTCCACCTGTTATAATAGCATAGCTAGATCCATCACAAGCTCACCCTTTAAAACTCACCACTGCCTTAGCCTCAAACAACTAGGATGGCTAGAAATGAAAAACCATATACTCTGTCAACAATTACTTATTACTCAAAAGATCCTATACCACCCTAACAACACCCCTATCCTCACTAATCTAATTACACCATATACAAATCTATCCACACTACGCTCTGCTAATAAGCTTCTAGGTTCCTCAAATAAAGCTAATAACAAAGCTGGGGATTCACTCTTCTCAAACACTGCAGGAAAAATCTGGAACCAGCTTCCCTCAGAATTATCTACCCTTGCTTCTACTTCTCTTTTTAAAAAACATCTTAAAGAACATCTAAAAACTCATTGGCTTTGTCCATGTGCTAACCCAGACTGATATTTTTCTTCACTTTTACTCTTACCCCTTTCCCTACTCCTGTAACCTATGTCTCCAAAACTAGTTACTACTCTTTCTTTGATTTATGAGAATAACATTTATGTTCTCTTCCCCTACCTGAGACTTGCTCATACCTTCTACTGTGTTTTGTATAATTATTTAGTAGAATTTTTACTAAATTTGTTATAGTTTAAAAATGTATTATTATAACTGCTTTTAAGACTAATACTACACTGTACTGTGATTCTTTATGTTACTATGCATTGTTAACGTTGTCACTGTTCTTGCTTGGAGCTTTTTTCCCCAGGCCTCTACTGAAAATGGACATATATCCAGCTAGACTAGCCCGGTTAACAAATGTAAAATAAAATAAAATAAATAAAATAAAATATTGAACTATTAGAAGAGTTCCTAAAATACATAAATAATGTGTGTACTTATTTCAAATTTACACATAATTATGATAAGAACAGAATAAAAATTTTGGACCTCACCATTTACAAAGAAAATAATAAACTAACATCTAAAATATAGAAACATGTTCAGAATAATATGTATTTACACTATTCAAGTCTCCACCCTAAGAAAAAGAAACTAAACATAATTAAAGATCAGCTAAAAAGAATAAACACTCTGACTAAGAATGATAGTGAATTTTTAGAAGAAGCAAAACATTTCTACAAATGAATGGAGTACAGAGGGTATCCAAAAGAAGAAATGGACAGTATGTTAGATAAGGTTATAGAGGAAAGATAGACTGTTAATGGTGACAACATACATAGAGAAAAAGTTATTCATAGGACTGCTTTGGCAGTACAAAATAGTGTTGATTCCAAAGCTATAAAAAGCATCATAGTAGAAATGGGAATTTTCAAGGCTAACAATGAAATAATAAAGAAAATTGTTACAGGGCCTAATTTTGTTCAAAAAAGAGCAAAAAATTACAAATATTTTTTTTCAGGAGAAGATGAATAGAAAAACAACAGTCGAAAGTAGAAAAGTAGAAAAATGATTCAATTGCAATATGTGCAATTATTTGTATACAGATTATAATGAAGTTGAAGTGAGCAATTATTTAGTTAGAATACCAGGGACCTTTTCATGCAAAAGTAAAAATGTAGTCTATTTAATTTTGTGCATAGAATGTCAGGGAGCTCAATAGAAGAATCTATGAGCATAAGTATGCTATTGCCAGTGGTGATGACAAAAATGCCATGTGCAAACATTATAAAGAAAATAAATGCAAAGTAAATTTTAAATGTTTAGTATTTGAGTCTTAGATTTATTATATCATGTGATATGTTTTAAAGTGTGGATTGGATAGTATTTTTAAGTTCTAAGTAAGTAGAATACTTAATGAGTGTAACTGGTGATGAACTTTAGTCTGAAGAAGTCTCTAAGAGGTGAAGGAGACGAAAGCGCTAATTGAAGTTGTGTAATTTTCTAATAAAGTGTGTTGGTGAACCAACAGATACTGCTTTTTATTCTTGCTGTTTTCCTGACAGTTATTGGCATGGTTTTGCTGCTTTTTGAGAAGAGAACTCTAAAGTACTGGAAGTAAGAAATTTACAGCATCAAAAAATCAATGTAGGTCACAGTCGAGACTCTGATTAATTTACTGGCTTGTTATTAGGGTATTTGGAGAGCACACCACCAGAGACACTATCAAGCAGTTTCTGTTTTATTTACCCCCCTCTCAAATCTGATAAATAAGCTCTAAGTGTATTTGTCTCCCCTTAGTTATTGTTGGGTATAATACTAAGCTTAATTACATATAGCTGTAGTTCTTCTCCTTATTGTTGTTGCTATTGTATAATATGAAGAAAAACAAAATTACCCTACCTCTGCTTTGTGATTAATGCAGTCCGTTATGATTTCCCCAAAGTGTTGTTTACAAATATTTAAACTTGACTTGCCTTAAAAATAAAAATCACCAAAGGACTACAGTTCATTTAATGTCCTACCTATCCTCAACACAGACCATTTTGTTGATGGTTTTTTTTGGTCACAAGCACACTGACTGGCTCTATCCACTCATTTCACCCTCGCTTTGCTCGGGCTCTCTCCACTCCCCTACCCTACTCACATTTTCCACCTACCCCTGCTAGGCCTTAACTTATTCCCAAATAGCCACTCTCTGAAGTAAAGCAATCCTTATTCCCAAATAGCCACTCCCTGAAGTAAAGCAATCCTATCAATCTAAGATAAATCCAAATTTATATCATTCCAATTATCCAATTAAACTGTATCGTACTAACTCCCATATATCACACTCTGCTGGCTTAACTGCCTGCTACTTTATATCTTTTAGTGTAATAAGTCATAACTGGACAAAAATAATAGTTTTAAATCCCCCACATATCAAAACTCAGTTACAACTATCAATTATTCCTACCCACCCATAACATGTGAAACATTACTAGTAAGCAATATGATAACTTTATACTCATCAATAATGCTGTTTCTATCTATTACAGCTCACATAACCTCTTACCATAAAAACTTAACAACACACAATCTACATACATTACCCTCTTCCCAGACCCATTACAATTAAAACATGCAAATTTCATAATAGCATCAACTATCTATAATCCCACAAACATAAACCATGTACCATTTACTTTACTCACACAACAATCTTACCCTAACGTTACACAGAAAACTATAACTTTATATCAAAATACTTAAAATTTATAGCTCATATTGCATCCCACCTCATACTTAGTGGGGGGATTCAACCCAACCCTGGTCCCCAAACAAATACAATCCATCTAGATCTTCATACCTCAACCCATCCCCAACAACTAACTCAACGCAGAAAAGGTACAGACTTACTTCTACTTAATGTAAATCTCAGGAACATCATGAACACAATTCAAGAACTGCATTCCACCCTTGCTCTATATACTCCAGATATACACTTATAACAGAAACCTGGCTAAAACAGGCATTTGCAACAAAGAAATACTTACCCCACAATACAACATACACAGGCTAGACAGACTACAGAAAAGAGGTAGTGGTGTCACCTTTCTATACAAAAATAATCTCAATTTAGAAAATCTAGACCTAACCATCTCAAACTTTAACAACAGTGAAATACTGTTTACAAAACTAACAATCAAAAGAAACATCTGAACATGGTGGGATCCAACATTCACCACTGGGAGCAAACTAACTACATTAGAACACATCCTAAACTGGACAGCAATATCCCTCCCTCAGGAAACAATTATAATGGGTGACTTTAATGTGGACTGTCTCTCCTGCAACTCTCAAAATCCCCCTGACCACATTAACCTACACTGTTTCTCACAAACAATCCATACTTGTACTGGAGTAGACATAACATCAAACAAACATTCAGTCCTGAACTGGATCCTTACAAACATGGCAAATTTATCCGTATACTCTAGCTGTCTCCCAGACAGTCTCAGTGATCATATTCCAGCTTACATTCTCCGACATCGAATAAGTCAACATAATCTTACCACTTACCACCAAATCCGAGATAAGAAAGCATTTATACCTGAAGACTTCATAACTAGTTTAAAAAATGCAACTGGGCACCACTCAAAGATCTCTCTTTAGATATTGCAGTTGAATATTTTAACTCAGCCTTTCTCAATATCTTAAACATCTTGAAGCCCCCCCCCCCCAATAACAATAAGGCTAAAATCCTATTATGCCCACTAGAAATGGCTCAATGAGAAAACTAAAACTAACAAAGAAACATATCTATAACTACAAAATAAAGAAAAAACATATTATACAGTACAACATAAATTACTCTAACAGTGTCCAGTCAAAAAATAAAAGAAACCCACAAAAATTCTGGGCTGCCATCAAAATAATTCTATAGCCAGGACAAACTAGTACTCCCTCCCCAACACTCTCTGATACTAAAGACAACATAGCCTCGCAATTTAACGGATACTTCACTGAATCCATACTAGCCCTCACAAACAATAATTGTTCTTCCCTACACAGACTCACACAGTACCCACACTAGATGCCAATAACTTCTCTTTCCAACCTGTCTCAATAAAATCCATAGTTACATATCTCAAAAGGCTTAACCTACTATAATTGCTGCCACCTATGTACCTGCTGAATATCTAAAAATTGCTATAAAAGCAATATCTTATCCAGTATCCATATTAATAAATCAATCCATCTCAGAACAACAAATCCCTAAAATGTGGACGGTATCACACATCACCCCACTATATCAAGGTGGAAACTTGACAGGATTATCAAATTACAGGCCAATAGCTATACTATCACCCTTATCAAAAATACTTGAGAGGTGCACCCATTCACAAATCTTGAACTATCTAATAACCAGCAATCTACTAACTAACACTCAACACAGTTTCTTTCCTAGCCATAGCACTACCACCTCCCTTGTTAATTTTGCTAATATTATTAACCATCATCACAATGATAGCAATTTAGTTTCCTCCATATTTCTTGACCTGTCCAAAGTTTTTGATACAGTCTCACATTCTAAACTCTTAACTACACTCTCAGAACTTAAACTTAGCCATTCTGCACTTACTTGGTTCCAACAATATCTAACTGAACGCCAGTAAGCTGCAAAATGGCAACAAAATCTCTCTTCATTACTGCCTGTAAACTTGAGAGTTCCACAGAGATCCATTCTGGGCCCTCTCCTTTTTATTATCTTTACTATCTTCATACTGCTACCCCACTTGCCTCCGTAGTTCAATATGCGGATTATTCTACTCTGATTTGTGCCACCCCAACACTATAAAAACTCCACAAAATCACCCAGTAGTAATTTAATGCAGTGGAATCTTGGTTAAACGATGCACAACATATACTTAACCCTAACGAAACAAAACTCATGCTCTTCTATCTAACTAGAGCTGCAGATTTCCATCAATCATTTAATATTTCATCATTAAACCATACAGTTATTTCTCTAGTTTCCCAAACAAAAGTATTTGGAGTGGTCATTGACCATAATATAAAATTTGACATACACCTATCACAGACCATAAAAAAAGCTAAAAAACAAGGAACCCTGTATAGAAAGCAAAACTTTCGAAATAAATCTTCAAAGGTCACTATATCAAGAACCTATATTATTTCTATGCTACTATACACCTTACAAATTTTTAAATTTAAGAAATCTGACCTAGCAAAAACTTGAAACTTGCTATAATAAAATCACAAAGTTTGCCAGAGTAACAAATTTCACATCCCATCATTATTTAGCTTTAAAACAACTATCCTGGCTCAAACTACCAAATCTATTTGCTTATAATCAACTCACCTTCGCCCATCAAATACTAAATCAGCCAGAAAAAATACCATAAAATCTACTAATTCTCTCTGGAATCATAGATAAACTTACTAAGCTGGGCATAAATCCCTACATCACTCGATGGGTTGCTAACTGGCTTACTGACAGAACCCAGACAGTAAAAGTAGCCAACTCCAAATCCAGCTCCAGTCAAGTGACAAGTGGAGTACCTCAGGGTTCAGTCCTGGGACCACTCTTGTTTGGCATCTACTTCTCTGAAGTACAGGCCAACACTAAGGGACTCTGGCTAACAAAGTTTGCAGATGACTGCAAACTGGGAGCCATTATTGAATCCCCAGATGATGTGAATATTCTACAAAAGGGCCTTACAGAAACAGATGCCTGGTGCCAGAGCCATGGGCTCAAGCTTAATGCCGAGAAATGTATAGTTATCCCCTTTGGAAAAAAACATGTACCCATGAATTACCACATAGGTGACAGGACACTAAACATCGAAAGTGTGATGAGAGACTTAGGGACACAGGTGGACAGTGGTCTCACTTTCGATAACCACATTGTCACAACAGTCAGGAAATCCTTCTATGTGGCACACTTCATCACTAAGGGCTTTTCATCCAGAAAACAGGAGGTCATTGTCCCACTGTACTCATCCCTCATTAGACCCATTATAGAGTATAATTCCCCATTTGGTATGTACCTCACAAGACATCTGCAACAGCTTGAAAGGCCACAGAAATACCTCACTAAAAGAATCACAGGCCTAAAGCAGATGCCATATACTGACCGTCTAAAAAACTCCAGCTATACTCTGTGGCATATCGTCTACTCAGAGGCGATCTCTGCTTAACATACAAGGCCATGTCAAACTGTTAAATAAAATTAAGAATTCAATACACAGGAGGTTCAGATTCAAAAGTTTTACTAGTGTACACCAGGAGGCAAAAAACGTACAAGTACAGAATTTTGTCTGACATGAAACAGGAAGCACACAATTTTATATAGGTTTAACATTCAAGCTATGCCCACCTTACTGACGTGATATGTCACAGGGCATCTACATCACTTTAGCTTACAAGCCTCTATTCATTTAATCTGTTGATGCTGTATATTTTAAAAAACTTTTCCTTTAGATACAATACGGCCTTGCTATCCAGCTGGTCAGTCATAATGTCTTTCTGTAAAGTTACTTGTTCAAGGTTTCATATCAGTTCGAATACAATAGCAGCTTCAGTCTTTTAATGCATGTCTTTGTTCTCTGTTACACTTTCTCACACAGCTGCGTGCTATCTTAGTAACACATATACAAGGCCAGATCATTCCAACAGGAAAGAGCAGAAGATTTCATTATTTCACACATTTAATTTCCTGACCCAGCAGATAATCACTTGTGAAAAGCATAAACATTAAAACTTGCTAAGCTAGCATTCTGCCAGGGTCAGAGATCAGCTTTGCTTCAAGCCACACTGCAGTTTCAAAACTACTTACATTTATACATGAATTAATTTTACTACTATATGATTAATAAAATAAAATGCATTATATACTACTTTGCTTTTAAACTAGCATTTCTCATATATTTAAATACACATTTTTCTAACATTTTCCCCCCTATTAATACTTTTTATTCTATTTTGAAGTATGCATAGTGTCATTTCATCTCCTAGCCTTTTCCACTCTGGATTTTCAGCTAGGTGAGTCATTCAATCTATACTTCAGAAAAAGAGTCATCTGAGATCAATCTTTCAATTTCAATATCTTGGTAAAAAGTTTCAGTAACAGATACATCAGCAAAATCTTTGATTAGTCTTTTCATGCAGGGAATTCCACAGCAAACACATGCTCCTATTAGGAGTATACCCACACAAATGGCAATCAGAATATTCATTAGGATGGAACCCCACCCCCCAATTAGATTCTGAAAAAAGTCCATCAGTGGGTTTGGGCCTGGTTCAGTCATGGCTGATACTTGCTGAATTACCTCTAGGTGGTTATTTATCTCATGACGATTGTCAGGAATATAAGCACAGCATTCTTCTTTGATAAGCGCGCACGTACCACCTCTCGCCGCTAGGGTGAAGTCAAGAGCCATCTGATTTTGTAGCACGACAGTTCTCATTGCATTCAGTTCATCAGTCACCAATTCTAGGGCGGAAAAAGTTGCATTACTCATTACTTCGAGAAGCTTCGATAACTTCCTCAGCTCCCAGATCGATTTGACTGCTCCATAGGCTGGGAATATTCCTCCCCAGGATATAACACTGTCAATCAAGTCCATATGTGTCAATTCGCTTTTATCTTTTACTGAATTATGGTCTTTCCAACCAGCTTCGATCTTCCCAAATGGATTCACAGGTTTCTTAACTGGACCTTCGGATTTTCGAGCTGTTTCTCTTACGTTTTGTATCTTACCCAAAGGTAATTCTGCAGTATGTCATATTGCCGGAACCAAGTAACCCAAAAAACAACTGCCGGACCAATTCTCAGGTAACCATTTATATGCCTTTTTCCCACAAATAAAATAACAGTTTTCTACTTTAGTACTAATACGCATCAGCCCTGCATGAAACATTTTCTGATCTATAACTGACAATTGTTTAAACAAAACTGGATTTTTTTAAAGGTCACTCATAGTTGTTTTCAATGAGTTCAAATACGAGTCATAATTAGTATTGCAAAAAGTATTGCCATTACTATTCTTAATATAACATCGGTAAGATATGGTTATATTACAATTGCTCCAGCCCACCTGGAGAGTGTCATTTTTATAGAAACATACAACTCCTTTTTGTGTGACAGGTAAAAATAAAGCTATTTTGTCCTGTGATCTCACAGTTCCTGTGTCGAAAAGTAAATTCTCCCAAGTCTCATTTATCCCCAAAGGGACAGCGGACATCATCAGTCCTCCATATGCTGTTGGTATAGCTGTACAAACCCAGCAATTTGAAATATTCATAGTCTCTGCATACACACGTTTCATGGCTAGGTATGTGTTAAAATTTGGATGCCAGTCTATAGACGTTTCATCACGCCTTCTCATTTTCACTTGTGTGGTTGTGTGTAGGATAAACCACAGCAAGAGGAAAATTGTCACAATTACAGTTAATAAATGTACACACAACAAAATGATTATGCAACATGTCTGGGGTTGATCTAAACTTCTATTCGCTTTGTTTTTTGCCATCTCAGTCTGGTTGTATATCAGTCACAAAGTTTTTATCAAGTTGAAAGTTGTTTACCGGTTTACAATGCATCAAATGAACCCAGGATATCCTCTCAGCCACTCTAACTGCAGTAGGCATTGCCAACAGAACCTGGTACGGTCCCTCCCACTTTGGACTCGCCCAATTCTTCCTTTTCGTCACTTTCACCCAAACGTATGTCCCAGGAACCAAGACTGCTTCCACCGGTCTGGTCTGTTCCTTATCTGAAAAAGAGTTAAACTGCAAAACAGATTTATTTGTTAACAGTTTCCTCATATATCTAGCTAATGAACTGTCAGCCTCTTGCTCTGCAGGCATGAGAGCTTTCCACTGAGGCACATAATATGCTCTCCCAAAAACCATTCTGTAATTACTTTTTTGTTTTACCTACAATCCCTTGCTAGATGTCCCTTTTTCCCCGCACTTGAAGCATTCACCTCTCTTTTTCCTCTCTTCAAAATCTTCTGATCGTTTGTCAGACTGTTTGTTTCCCTGGGTATTTTTCTTGCCATTTTACCTGACTGTAATACAAATACTTCAGCTCCATCTTCAACAGTGAAGACTTGCGCCTTCTTTTTCTTTTTACTATTAAAATGTCTCTCAGTATGTCTAGCGTATTCGAGTAAGGCTTGTAGCCTCCCTGTTCGATGATCTATCATATGCTTCGTAATGAAGCTACTAATAGGTGCAATGCAACCTTTCAAAAATGCATTTTTTAATTGTTGTTCATACGGGGAATCATTCGTTTGGTTCTCAGGAACTGACATACTGCTATGATTATTAAAACATTCTAATAATCTAGCATAATATCTATTGTCTCATTTTCCTGTTGTATGCATTGATTAATGCAAGTCCAGTCTGCTCTAGGTTTTCATTTCTCAGAGATTCGGTCTGTCAGACCTTTCACTCTGTTGTCTAATTCTGCATCACTATGTGGGAGTGGTCTAAGCTCTGCATTACGAGGATTCCAGGTGCCACAAATCATGTGCCAATCTGGACCTATAATTTGTCTTACTACTTTTTCTACTTCTTCCCCATTCAAGTGGTAACTTAACCTCATGCCTTGTAAATCTTCTAAAAATTTCGTAAAATTAACTTTCGGATGGGGAATTCACTCAGTAGCCTTCCGGATGTCCTCCGGTGTCCATGGTCTATATACTAAGAGTGTTGGATCCTGCCCTTCCTGTCCTGCCTGAGGATTTGGAACTTCTATAAGTGGGCATATTTCTTCCTCACTCTCATCCTGTAGATTTCTCTCTATTTGGTATGATTCTGTGTCCCTATGTGTTTTACGTGTTCGGGACCTAGTCTCAATAGGATCTCTAACAAATGGTTGTGGTCTTGCTGAAACTTCAGGATAACGCAGAGGCGGACCAGCCTGTCCACTCGCTTCATATCCTGAAAAGGGTAAGGGAGGGGGCAAGGGAGGAGGAGGAGGAGCTGTCGCTATTACCAAGTTATTATCCTCTTTGTCTAAAAATAACGTTTTTGAATTTTTAAGCTTCTGTTCTCTACGATTTGCTTCCTCAATCCACCTGTGTGCTTGAGGAATGACTAATTGGTGTTGCTTTTTTGCCTGACCTCCCGCATCAGATTTAAGCTGTTTAAGGACTTTAACTAGTGAAGTTTTATCTAGTTTACCACCAAATTCATATTTACTAACCCATTTCGTATAATACCTAACGTTATCAGAACGTTGTAATTGCATGTATTTTGCGTCTTCGGTTAGGGGCAGATCTCGCGAGGTTTTAGTGCACTGATTACCCATGTTAAAGAAAATGTTACGTAACCCTTTTTTATCACGTGATATCAAGTTCTTAGTTCCTGTTTACAGTTTATCTAGAATAACTGCCTACCTTATTCTGTTACCCTGATCTATGACCAAATATACAGTACTTCCTTTTGTCCCTGATCTGCAAAACAAATCTTGACAACAATATACTGTAACCTAGTCCCTGATCTAAAACAGAAAAAAGGCAAATTCTTCCTACCTGAGCCTCCGGTATTGAAAATCGTTCAAGTTCTGCTTTTCGGCCACAGATCAGAAAGTGGCCAGCCTCTTTACACACGACAATTCAATCGGAGGTCTTTTCACTCAAGAAGAACCATTTCGGTAACTTCTCCTGCGCATTATTCGACCACCGATACGCTCTGATCTGCGGCTTACCAAGGGAATTCCATCTGCGAAGGACCAAACTGTTAAATAAAATTAAGAATTCAATACACAGGAGGTTCAGATTCAAAAGTTTTACTAGTGTACACCAGGAGGCAAAAAACGTACAAGTACAGAATTTTGTCTGACATGAAACAGGAAGCACACAATTTTATATAGGTTTAACATTCAAGCTATGCCCACCTTACTGACGTGATATGTCACAGGGCATCTACATCACTTTAGCTTACAAGCCTCTATTCATTTAATCTGTTGATGCTGTATATTTTAAAAAACTTTTCCTTTAGATACAATATGGCCTTGCTATCCAGCTGGTCAGTCATAATTTCTTTCTGTAAAGTTACTTGTTCAAGGTTTCATATCAGTTTGAATACAATAGCAGCTTCAGTCTTTTAATGCATGTCTTTGTTCTCTGTTACACTTTCTCACACAGCTGCGTGCTATCTTAGTAACACATATACAAGGCCAAATCATTCCAACAGGAAAGAGCAGAAGATTTCATTATTTCACACATTTAATTTCCTGACCCAGCAGATAATCACTTGTGAAAAGCATAAACATTAAAACTTGCTAAGCTAGCATTCTGCCAGGGTCAGAGATCAGCTTTGCTTCAAGCCACACTGCAGTTTCAAAACTACTTACATTTATACATGAATTAATTTTACTACTATATGATTAATAAAATAAAATGCATTATATACTACTTTGCTTTTAAACTAGCATTTCTCATATATTTAAATACACATTTTTCTAACATTTTCCCCCCTATTAATACTTTTTATTCTATTTTGAAGTATGCATAGTGTCATTTCATCTCCTAGCCTTTTCCACTCTGGATTTTCAGCTAGGTGAGTCATTCAATCTATACTTCAGAAAAAGCGTCATCTGAGATCAATCTTTCAATTTCAATATCTTGGTAAAAAGTTTCAGTAACAGATACATCAGCAAAATCTTTGATTAGTCTTTTCATGCAGGGAATTCCACAGCAAACACATGCTCTTATTAGGAGTATACCCACACAAATGGCAATCAGAATATTCATTAGGATGGAACCCCACCCCCCAAATAGATTCTGAAAAAAGTCCATCAGTGGGTTTGGGCCTGGTTCAGTCATGGCTGATACTTGCTGAATTACCTCTAGGTGGTTATTTATCTCATGACGATTGTCAGGAATATAAGCACAGCATTCTTCTTTGATAAGCGCGCACGTACCACCTCTCGCCGCTAGGGTGAAGTCAAGAGCCATCCGATTTTGTAGCATGACAGTTCTCATTGCATTCAGTTCATCAGTCACCAATTCTAGGGCGGAAAAAGTTGCATTACTCATTACTTCGAGAAGCTTCGATAACTTCCTCAGCTCCCAGATCGATTTGACTGCTCCATAGGCTGGGAATATTCCTCCCCAGGATATAACACTGTCAATCAAGTCCATATGTGTCAATTCGCTTTTATCTTTAACTGAATTATGGTCTTTCCAACCAGCTTCGATCTTCCCTAATGGATTCACAGGTTTCTTAACTGGACCTTCGGATTTTCGAGCTGTTTCTCTTACGTTTTGTATCTTACCCAAAGGTAATTCTGCAGTATGTCATATTGCCGGAACCAAGTAACCCAAAAAACAACTGCCGGACCAATTCTCAGGTAACCATTTATATGCCTTTTTCCCACAAATAAAATAACAGTTTTCTACTTTAGTACTAATACGCATCAGCCCTGCATGAAACATTTTCTGATCTATAACTGACAATTGTTTAAACAAAACTGGATTTTTTTAAAGGTCACTCATAGTTGTTTTCAATGAGTTCAAATACGAGTCATAATTAGTATTGCAAAAAGTATTGCCATTACTATTCTTAATATAACATCGGTAAGATATGGTTATATTACAATTGCTCCAGCCCACCTGGAGAGTGTCATTTTTATAGAAACATACAACTCCTTTTTGTGTGACAGGTAAAAATAAAGCTATTTTGTCCTGTGATCTCACAGTTCCTGTGTCGAAAAGTAAATTCTCCCAAGTCTCATTTATCCCCAAAGGGACAGCGGACATTATTAGTCCTCCATATGCTGTTGGTATAGCTGTACAAACCCAGCAATTTGAAATGTTCATAGTCTCTGCATACACACGTTTCATGGCTAGGTATGTGTTAAAATTTGGATGCCAGTCTATAGACGTTTCATCACACCTTCTCATTTTCACTTGTGTGGTTGTGTGTA
The DNA here is from genome assembly GCF_019279795.1 of Protopterus annectens. NCBI lineage: Eukaryota > Metazoa > Chordata > Ceratodontiformes > Protopteridae > Protopterus > Protopterus annectens. Next base: position 1,016,399,263 of record NC_056729.1, read on the forward strand.
GGATAAACCACAGCAAGAGGAAAATTGTCACAATTACAGTTAATAAATGTACACACAACAAAATGATTATGCAACATGTCTGGGGTTGATCTAAACTTCTATTCGCTTTGTTTTTTGCCATCTCAGTCTGGTTGTATATCAGTCACAAAGTTTTTATCAAGTTGAAAGTTCTTTACCGGTTTACAATGCATCAAATGAACCCAGGACATCCTCTCAGCCACTGTAACTGCAGTAGGCATATCAACAGAACCTGGTACGGTCCGTCCCACTTTGGACTCGCCCAATTCTTCCTTTTCGTCACTTTCACCCAAACGTATGTCCCAGGAACCAAGACTGCTTCCACCGGTCTGGTCTGTTCCTTATCTGAAAAAGAGTTAAACTGCAAAACAGATTTATTTGTTAACAGTTTCCTCATATAACTAGCTAATGAACTGTCAGCCTCTTGCTCTGCAGGCATGAGAGCTTTCCACTGAGGCACATAATATGCTCTCCCAAAAACCATTCTGTAATTACTTTTTTGTTTTACCTACAATCCCTTGCTAGATGTCCCTTTTTCCCGCACTTGAAGCATTCACCTCTCTTTTTCCTCTCTTCAAAATCTTCTGATCGTTTGTCAGAATGTTTGTTTCCCTGGGTATTTTTCTTGCCATTTTACCTGACTGTAATACAAATACTTCAGCTCCATCTTCAGCAGTGAAGACTTGCGCCTTCTTTTTCTTTTTACTATTAAAATGTCTCTCAGCATGTCTAGCGTATTCGAGTAAGGCTTGTAGCCTCCCTGTTCGATGATCTATCATATGCTTCGTAATGAAGCTACTAATAGGTGCAATGCAACCTTTCAAAAATGCATTTTTTAATTGTTGTTCATACGGGGAATCATTCGTTTGGTTCTCAGGAACCGACATACCGCTATGATTATTAAAACATTCTAATAATCTAGCATAATATCCATCTATTGTCTCATTTTCCTGTTGTATGCATTGATTAATGCAAGTCCAGTCTGCTCTAGGTTTTCATTTCTCAGAGATTCGGCCTGTCAGACCTTTCACTCTGTTGTCTAATTCTGCATCACTATGTGGGAGTGGTCTAAGCTCTGCATTACGAGGATTCCAGGTGCCACAAATCATGTGCCAATCTGGACCTATAATTTGTCTTACTACTTTTTCTACTTCTTCCCCATTCAAGTGGTAACTTAACCTCATGCCTTGTAAATCTTCTAAAAATTTCGTAAAATTAACTTTCGGATGGGGAATTCCCTCAGTAGCCTTCCGGATGTCCTCCGGTGTCCATGGTCTATATACTAAGAGTGTTGGATCCTGCCCTTCCTGTCCTGCCTGAGGATTTGGAACTTCTATAAGTGGGCATATTTCTTCCTCACTCTCATCCTGTAGATTTCTCTCTATTTGGTATGATTCTGTGTCCCTATGTGTTTTACGTGTTCGGGACCTAGTCTCAATAGGATCTCTAACAAATGGTTGTGGTCTTGCTGAAACTTCAGGATAACGCAGAGGCAGACCAGCCTGTCCACTCGCTTCATATCCTGAAAACGGTAAGGGAGGGGGCAAGGGAGGAGGAGGAGGAGGAGCTGTCGCTATTACCAAGTTATTATCCTCTTTGTCTAAAAATAACGTTTTTGAATTTTTAAGCTTCTGTCCTCTACGATTTGCTTCCTCAATCCACCTGTGTGCTTGAGGAATGCCTAATTGGTGTTGCTTTTTTGCCTGACCTCCCGCATCAGATTTAAGCTGTTTAAGGACTTTAACTAGTGAAGTTTTATCTAGTTTACCACCAAATTCATATTTACTAACCCATTTCGTATAATACCTAACGTTATCAGAACATTGTAATTGCATGTATTTTGCGTCTTCGGTTAGGGGCAGATCTCACGAGGTTTTAGTGCACTGATTACCCATGTTAAAGAAAATGTTACATAACCCTTTTTTTATCACGTGATATCAAGTTCTTAGTTCCTGTTTACAGTTTATCTAGAATAACTGCCTACCTTATTCTGTTACCCTGATCTATGACCAAATATACAGTACTTCCTTTTGTCCCTGATCTGCAAAACAAATCTTGACAACAATATACTGTAACCTAGTCCCTGATCTAAAACAGAAAAAAGGCAAATTCTTCCTACCTGAGCCTCCGGTATTGAAAATCGTTCAAGTTCCGCTTTTCGGCCACAGATCAGAAAGTGGCCAGCCTCTTTACACACGACAATTCAATCGGAGGTCTTTTCACTCAAGAAGAACCATTTCGGTAACTTCTCCTGCGCATTATTCGACCACCGATACGCTCTGATCTGCGGCTTACCAAGGGAATTCCGTCTGCGAAGGATCAAACTGTTAAATAAAATTAAGAATTCAATACACAGGAGGTTCAGATTCAAAAGTTTTACTAGTGTACACCAGGAGGCAAAAAACGTACAAGTACAGAATTTTGTCTGACATGAAACAGGAAGCACACAATTTTATATAGGTTTAACATTCAAGCTATGCCCACCTTACTGACGTGATATGTCACAGGGCATCTACATCACTTTAGCTTACAAGCCTCTATTCATTTAATCTGTTGATGCTGTATATTTTAAAAAACTTTTCCTTTAGATACAATATGGCCTTGCTATCCAGCTGGTCAGTCATAATGTCTTTCTGTAAAGTTACTTGTTCAAGGTTTCATATCAGTTTGAATACAATAGCAGCTTCAGTCTTTTAATGCATGTCTTTGTTCTCTGTTACACTTTCTCACACAGCTGCGTGCTATCTTAGTAACACATATACAAGGCCAGATCATTCCAACAGGAAAGAGCAGAAGATTTCATTATTTCACACATTTAATTTCCTGACCCAGCAGATAATCACTTGTGAAAAGCATAAACATTAAAACTTGCTAAGCTAGCATTCTGCCAAGGTCAGAGATCAGCTTTGCTTCAAGCCACACAGCAGTTTCAAAACTACTTACATTTATACATGAATTAATTTTACTACTATATGATTAATAGAATAAAATGCATTGTATACTACTTTGCTTTTAAACTAGCATTTCTCATATATTTAAATACACATTTTTCTAACACAAACCCTGAGCTGTCGGACATGCTCCACTTAAAGAAATCCCAATCCCTCAGAGCCACATGCTCCACGGATCTAAACCTTGTCATCACAATGAACAAAACATGCTGGAGGGATAGGTTCCTGACCCAGAGACTCCCCATACTCTGGAATAGACTGCCCATACATATCAAGCAGAGTGCCTCATTGGCCCTCTTCAAAAGGAAACTTGATGATTGGATGGGAGATAGGAAATTCACTCCGGGGATCATGTCTGTCACCCTGCTAGACAGGGGCCTGGAGAAGTAAATATTGTGGGAAGAAATATCCAGGGAATTGTTATGGTTAGGCTTGCATAGGCCCTAGGGCCGATAGCCTAGTAGCAACCTATGAACCTATGAACCTATGTACCTAATATACTACTCCAATAACAGTGTATTACATTCCAGTAACAAATCCTTCCTAACAATGCAGCTGGAGTTTCCCTTTACTCCAACTGCATAGCCAAAACTTGAAATTCCCTGTTATTAAATATAAGAACAACTACTAACACTTCCAACTTTAAAAAAACGTCTCAAATTGCACCTATCAGAATCATGGACCTAGAACAGGAATAGATGTCATAAGGTAGCTAAAAGAACGGGTCTATATTATAAGATCAACATTTGAAAACATCGAACAACATATGGTCGACACCATATGGTCAATGTCTTCAAACATCGACCTTATAAAAAGACAAAAAAAAAAGTAAAAAGTTGAACTTTCCTGGGAAACAAATGTGAAATAAAATAAAATAAAATAATAAATGCTTATGAGGATACATAAAGCATACCTGAGAAGATCGTCTGCCTACATTCCCTCAAAAAAAAAAAAAAAAAAACATAGTCATCTTCTATGCATCCTTCTCCTGTTAGACTGGGATGTACCTCCCTAATGTCAGGTTGGGATGAAAATGAAAGGACAAATGGCCACATATATTTCATTTTTTTTTTGTCATACAGTACATTCCTTTTCATCACCCCATCCTCCAAAAGGGAGACAACTTCTGTGTACCTCTCTGATGTCAATCTGGGACAAAAATTAGTGTATAAATGGCCACAGTAGCATATTTCAATCTGATACTGCCAGATGTATACAGACAGCATTCCTCCTTTATTCTGCCAACAATAGATAGTAACTTGTATATCCATATGATGTTTGATTGAGAGGAAAGTGAAAAAATAATAATCACAGTAATGGATTCGAACTTGTTTATCCTAAACAGTATGCTGCCGGTAAACAAGCTATAGTCTCCTGTTGCAAACCTGTCAGGTATAATTGTGAGGAAAATTAAAGAAATAATGACCACTGAACACCCATCCCTTACTTAAGGTATAAAAACCTAGTGTGCACCCCTTTGATCAGGGCTGGTTTTACACTAGATGAAAACCAGAGCAAAGGTTGAAGATGGAGATGTTTTACTATGTCTGGGTCAAAAATCCACTAATACAGCTGTGAAAGTGGGTTTACCAGGCTACCAGGAGATCTGAGGGTCTATAACTTCTGTGATGCATTTTTCATCTTATTTTTTGAAAAATAATTACATGTTAACAGCATTTCTACCATGTTCCAGTAGACTTGGCCCTCCAATATTGTGTGGGTCCACAGACAAAATCAGTGATATTTTTCAACATGCTAATGCCTGTGCACATGCATGGACACGCACACACACGCACACACGCACACACGCACACACGCACACACGCACACACACACACACACACACACACACACACACACACACACACACACACACACACACACACACACCATGTTTACCAACAGGAAAATTGAAGCAATTCCCATTTCCTTCTAGTCTGACTTAGGAGGGTGTGTATGTGTAAAATACCAGAACACCTGGTAAAAACACATACATACACAGACAAGGTGGACATTCAGAATCCATATAGAAGTAACTACAGCCAAGAAATGGGGGTGTATAAGCTAGAGAGAAGTTACCTCTCAATAATACTTAAGAAACAGAAAACAGAGTGCTTTCAGGTGGTCTGTGTAGCTCAAGAAAGGCATGCCCTTGATTTTCTTGGTGAGGAAACAAATGAGGTCTCTCAGTCTGGGCTCTCTGCCTAAATAAGTACTTACCAAAGGAGCCATAATAATCTACTATGAGCCTGTTGAGGAAGGAGTAGACAGGGATGATAATTTCCTTAGATCTAGAAGAAATACAGTAGTGGATACATGGTGATCAGATCATAGTTTGTTGTCTACCAAATTGCATAGGTCCCTAATGAATGAGTCAACTTTCAGAGGGTGACAATGTTGAAGAAATTTTGTGCTGTCATATTATTATAGGCTTCCTGATTTCAGAGTTGTAGCTAGGGTGGAACAAAGGATGCAGCTGCCTCAGGTGTAAAGCAGATGATAAATCTTATGGGCAATATGCAAGCTATAGTTGAACAGATTTCTATTTTACCTCTGTATCCAGATACAGGAGGTCCAAGTGGATGTGTGAATTGCACCAGCTTTCCTTTGAGCTGCCTACCAAAACAACTTGACTTAAAAAAGCAGAAAAGAACTCAAGTACCACAGTAAACAAGGACTCTAGTGCTGCTATAATAATTAGTACATTGGGCAGAGTCATAGCTGGCTCATCAAGAGCCTGGTTTTATTTACTGATCTGAAACACCAAGTTGAGGAGCAATAAATAAAGGTCAAGGTCCATTCCCCCTGGTCCATTCCTCAATCAAGCACTCCTCACCTAAGGAATAAGCCACGTGTCCCTTCTTCCTGATCTCTGCAAAAAACAAAAAAAAAAGGGAGCAGTTCCTGATCTGGTGATCCTCATCTAAGGAGCAAGCTATGTCCATTCTTCAGTTGAGGAAAAAATAAAAATAAATAAAAATAAAGGTGCTCTACTAAAGGAATAAAAAAAATGTTTTTTTCTACATTTTACTTTAGTTTAAAAACTGTAGCAAACACCTATAAGTTATATCACACATGAAGTGATGATCAGTCCTGACCAGCCTGGACTACTAACTGATAGGTATATGCTGACCATGCCCCTAATACCTTGCACTTATGGCAGCTGCCCCCAGTGTTCCACCCTAACTACACCTCTAACATCAGGGATACTACACCACTAAATTCCTTTAAATGCAAGCTCTAACCAATATGCACCTCCACTAATTTTTATACAAGCATCTTGCCCATAGCCAACACAAAGAAGCAAAATACAACTTCCCAGAATGCATTATTATGTTACAATATTCATTGCCCATGTGGCTGCTACAATGTCTGGTAAACATAATTATTGCTGATTGGAATATGATGATAAGCATCTTTTAAATCCAAAGTTACTAGAAAACTGGCAGGAGAAATGAGGGGTAACAGACACTAAAGAGAAAGCATTTGAGATAATGGAACTAAAATGTGAAGGTTTATAAAAGAAAGGTCTAGGACAAGTCTCCAGTTTCCTTCTTTCTTTGCTACTAGAAAAAAAATTGATTTAAATAAATTTCCTTTTTGATCTGAAGTATCAAGCTCTGTTATTCAAGACAGTGTCTGATTCAGAATGAAAATGGGGGTGGGGGGGCCAGTTCGACTGGAATGATGTGAAGGAATCCTTTAAAAATAAGGCACACAGTTCAACTTCCAGCTATAACTATTTAGAATGATTTTCAGTATCTGGTGCCACTAACGATAGTGAAGACTTAGATTTACGGGATTACCATGGTGAGGTAGGGGAACATCCTGGGGAGGAGTCATATAGTCAGTCTGATTTCTTAGGTTGTTCTTGGTTCTAGGAGGATCCTGCTTTCTTCTTTGAGCCTCCCTGCCACTATTTTTTGAAATGCTGCTTGCCTGAATCTTGTTAGGTACATTTTATCCGCTTCTTAGAAAAGAAACCTGAACTTGGAGAACATTTTCTGTTATATTTAGGAAAGGAAGAAAAGGAAACCAGATGGGACTATAATCAACAGAGAGAGACGGTGGTGTTTGCAGGCCAAAGAAAATGAGAAGCAGTGCAAACATGAGAGGGAGATGCTGACTCTTTGACAGGAACATGGAGGTAATGGCGAAAGGAATAACTGAACCCCAGAAGCAAGAACGGTCAGTAAATTTCTTCCACAGTAAACAGGGGTTGATAATTCTGATAGCTTTATTCATATATTTAAAATAGTTATGTAAACACTATAATGTTGACCAAAGGTTCTGGGTACAGTTCCTCACCCCCTTACTCCATGGTAAAGCTGTAACTGTTGTTTCTAAATTGTCTAATATTGATTGTTTAAACTATGATAAAGTAAAACATTGTTTACTGGAATGTTTTATGATAACACCTGAAGCATACAGAAAAAAGTTTTGTGAGCATAGATACAAGGCAGATGAAATTGTTTGTGATTATATTGCTGAGTTAAGTACTAATTTTCATAGGTAGGTGAGTGGGTGTCAGGTCACCAGTTTTGAAAGGCTGGAAGATCTACAGGTGAGGGAACAAGTTGTTAGCACTTTGCCTAAGGACATAACAATCTGGTTGGCAGACAGGGAGTGTAACTATGCAGATGAACTGGGGAAAAGGGGATCTCTACTTAGTAAGCAGTGCAACACTTCACAAGAAGGAGATCCCCAGAGCTGCACATGGGTATAAGTGAACCCACAGTGGGCTGCCTAAACCACCTCAACAGATTCCACCAGTAATATGGGAAGCCACCATTTGAGGTACATGGCCAAGATCAAGGGTTAGATGTTTTAAATGTAACCAGTGGGGCCATGTAGCATACAAATGTCCATCGAAGTAAGGTAGGAAACAAAAGGTGGGGGAGCCAGCAAGTGGGAATAACAGTATGCCAGTGGTGACCACAAATGAAACTCTATTGAACAAAATAAGATAAAACCTCTGGCACAGATCCACCAAGAAAATTTATTCTCTATCGCCTCAGTCAAAGACCTTCAAGGAGTAATACAATTTATCACAAAACTAGTTTCTTATATACAAATTCAATCAAACAATTATTCAATTACACAATTAAATAAAACACCTCCAATTGACTTCACCATTCAGACCTGCAGGAATTAATGTGTTATACTTTAGAATAAAAACAGACTCTTTATACAAATGTTGTTCTTTAAGAGAAACATTATTTTCCGCTTTAGAATTAATCTGTTCTGCAATACTGCCCTGTAGCAATAAAAAAAATGCTATTATGTTTATCCTTAAAGTGACAAGCTACAATTTTATCTTCTTTCTGATTTTTAATATCCCTAATATGTTCCATCATTCTTACTTTAAAGATTCTTTTCATCTCACCTATCTAAAAAAGGTTACATGGACATTTTAAAACATAAATAACCCCACTACTATTACAAGAGAACAGTGCCCTGGGTGTAAATCTAATTCTATTAATATACTTCAAAGAACACACCACATGTTTACAGACAGAACAATTATTACAACAGAACGTTCTGAAAGTAACAGATAAATAATTAATACTAATACTTGGTAAAACAAAATTACTGTGTACTAATGTCTTTAAGATTTCTTCCATGTCTATATGACATGTGAGGTAGTTTATCTAGTATCTTACATAGATCTCTGTCCCCCAATAGAAAATTCCAATAATGTTGCAATACCCCACAAATGTTTTTACTCTTAATGTTATAGGTGGTAACAAAATACATTAATTCCTTCTTATCGTTATTATTATAAGTTCTACTGTTGTTCCTTTTATTTATTTGAACTACTTCTTAATTTGTTCCATGCTGTAAAACCTTTCAAATGGCTTCATTTATTATTCGCATTTCATATCCCCTTTTCTGAAACATAATGGCAGATTTATCTATCTCAGCAGATTCTCCTTGTCATTGCAAATTCTAGATAACCTTAAAAACTCTCCATAAGGCAATGCTGCCAAAAGATGAGGCATATAAATATTGACTCCCATCCAAAAATTTCCTATGCACTCCAGTATGAATTTCGACACTGTCCGATCCATTTAAAGAGTTAAAGCTAGATATGTTACTTTTTTACCATATTGCAATCCATCAAATGACAAATTATACCTATTATCTTGTATATCTGAAACAAACTGTAGAACATCTTTCTGGCCACCTTCACAAATAAAAATCAAGTCATCTATGTATCGAACCTCAGCTTGTGGCTTGTGCAGTCACTACCATTTGATATCCATACTGAGAAATTAAGGGCAAAAGTTTACTCATTTCTCTTCTGAGCCAGGAAATTCTCCCCGCACCTATCCACACCAGTCAGGCTCTAGACAAAGGAGTCCTACTGGCTCAACTTGAATATAGACAAGCCACAATAGTCACAGCCTCTAAAAAGAACTCATTCAAACTACAGACTATTGAAAATAAAATCGCTTCATCACTACATCACCCACTCATGAGCATCATTGCCTCACCCTCAAAAAAAAGCCAAATGGCTCTGGTGCAGTACAGTGTAGACCCACTACTAAGCTCTGTCATCTTTAAACTTCTTCAACCTAACTCATTCCCATCACTAGCTATCAAACTCTATACTAAACACACATACTACATCTTCAGACACTACTACCGAAGAACTCCAACACCCTAACCCTCACAAACCAGACTACACTGCAACAACTACTCTATCTGCATCCTCACTCCTTAAATAAGATAATCTCCCCACCTAAATGAATTACAGTCCCCCTTACCTACCTTCAGATCTGAACTTAAAAAATTCCTCCACACCAAATCAAACTGCTCTTGCCACACAACAGAGCATGTCATGTAAGTTCCCTTCAACCTCTATGCTTACTCCGTCTCAACTACTAACACCGCTTAACTCCACCCCTTCCATCCTCCCCTGTTCTGACTCTCATTACCACACAGTATTTCCACCATGTTAATTTCTTGCCTAACTGTTATTACTTCTATTAATTGCTACTGTACAGTTTTCCTTGTATATTTTCCTTCTGTTCTCTTACGTTTTTGATATGTGTAGCTTACTGCTTCCCTGCTTCATTATTTTCTTCATTGTAAATCTTTCATCCAGGCAATACCTGTATGTGGTCACTTGTGATCAGTGCAATACATTGGTTATAAATGAAAATAAAAAAAAACATTTCTTCTTTAAACATTTTACTGAGAAAATGTGATGTTTCATATTTTGTACATCGAATAAATGTATTTTTGATTATATGGGAAATTACTTTTTTATTTAATATAGAAGTTATTCATTTTTTAAATAATATCTCTCTCTGATCTATATAAAATTCTTCATATTTTATGCTCACATCCATACATTCACTTTTTTGTTGTTTCCATGAATATTTCTCTGCAGCATAGTATACAGTCTTTTCAATTTTTAATTTCTTTTCCTTCAGAAATACATGTTTAGTGTATTAATAAAAAATAATCAAATTCAGTCAATGAGATTGCTCTTGATAAGTATATCCTACAGTGGGACCCCAAATCACACTTCAGAAATGAAGTATCTCTTGCACAGTCTTTATATATTAGTAGTTATCTTTCCTCTAGTTTTTTTTATCAATATTACTCTTTAATATGATTGTCAAGTTGATCAAAACATAATATTGAAATTGTCTAAATGATTATTCTCATTCTTTTAATTTTGTAGGAACATAAAGGCTAATAACATGGCATATACCAAAATTCATATGAAAATCACATATTACAAGTTGCCCTGCTGTATCCACTACAAAATCTCATAATGACATAGTAGAATTATATAATACAACAATACCACTACATAAATCTTTGCCAAAACTCCATAATAAATAAAATAAGCCGATAAAAAAACAGACTTTATTCTCCATAAAGTTCAATTCAGTAAGCACTTTCCTCTCCACAATAACGAGACTTATTTAGACTGAATAAAACATAATAAAACATAATTAGACCTTATTTAAATAATCAGTAAAATATAGCCCAATGACCCATATACTTAATGTTTGAGTCCCTTTCTTTTTAAGTATGCTAAAAATCTTCCCGGCTATTCAATCAGGTCGAACAGCATGCATTCAATTTAACGTCCCATGAATATTCATGTCATGTCAGCTCATCTTCAGCATCAAACGTATTGTCAAACCCCTTTACTACATCAACTATACATTTAAAATCAATAGAACACTTGCTCACTTTATAATTTTTAACCAAAGCATTACATTCATCCCCCAGCTCTCCAGAACGTTTATGTTCATACATTCTTTTACATAATTCTCTGGTAGTGCACCCAATATAAAAAGAGCTGCAGGATCTGCAAATTACCAAATAAAAACATACTTTGGTTTGCAAGTGTAAAATCCTCTTATTCAAACTTTGAAATGATTTACATTGATTTCTGTTGCACTTGCATATAAACATTCAAATAGGTTACAAACTAAACACTTGTACATCCCTCTAATACTACTTGCAGTTCTAGTACCATTTAATTTCCCTTGAAAAAAAGTTTTTAACATTTTTTTTTCCTTTTCTGAACAAACACTGGATGATAACCAACTGTCCTATACATATCAGGAGAACTTCTAAAAGCTTTCCAATTGTTGTTAACTGTATCTTTGATAACTCTGGCATCAACAGTATTACTAATCTGCATAGAAACATTAAAGGCAATACTATTAACCTTAGGTGCAATAACTTTGTTAGTCTTCCTAATATTAACCATTTCAGTAAATATGTCTTTTAACAAAGCCCTAGGATAACCCCTATTGCTGAATTTATTACATAAATTAGCCTGTTCATAGAAAAAAATTTCTTCCTTCATGGTTATTTTATTGATTCTCATTAGTTGGCCTTTGACTATATTCTCTTTAGTTTTCTTTGAATGCATACTACTGTAGTATAAATATGCATTATTTTGTACATTCTTTTTACTTATTCTTGTAAAAAGCTTCCCATTGTCTTTGGAAACTATCACATCTATATAAGAAATACTAAATTTGTCATATAGCGATGTGAATTTTAAGTAAGCGCTGACATTATTAATATAATTCAAAAATAAACTAAATGAATCAACTACCCCTCTCCATATCATAAAGACATTGTCAATAAAATGTTTGTTGATAACAAAATTTTCTGCAAACCTGTCCAATAATATATTTGCTTTCTCCCAACCATTCATAAAGATATTTGCATAACTGGGTGGCATTGCAGCACCCATTGATAATCCATGTATCTGATGGTAAATTTCATTATTGAACTTAAAATAGTTATAACTCAAAATAATAGCAAGCATTTCCATCAAAAGACCTACTGTGTTGTCTGAAAAGGTCTTACAACTAATTCTCTCTACTATGACTGTTTCCATTCCCTCTGTATTAAGTATCACTGTGTATCACTGTGTATAAAGATTTAATATCAAAGGTAATTAACAATTAAGAGTCAATTACATCAACATTAGCAATTTTGTTGACAAAATCAAACATATCTTTAATATAAGAACTACTTGACTGTGCCACCCATTGTAAATGTCTGTCCACAAAAATTGACATGGCCTCCATGTTGCCTCCCTCACTGGCAACAATGGGTCTGAGTGGGGAATTGTCCAAATCTTTGTATTTTTTCAGTAAAATTGTTTTAGATGAAGTAAAGGGTTTATGTTTCATGCTGAAGATGAGTTGAGCTGATATGAATATTCATGGCGACTTAAACTGAATGCATGCTATCTACCCGGATTGAATAGCCGGGAAGATATTGTAACATACTTAAAAAGAAAGGGACTCAAGTATCAAGTATTAGTCATATGGGTCAGTAATATTTATTTCAATAAGGTCTAATTGTGTTTTAGTCAGTCTGAAGAAGTCTCCTTATTGTGGAGATGAAAGCGCTTACTGAATTGAACTTTGTGAGGAATAAAGTCTGGTTTTGTTTTTTTATTGGCTTATTTTATTTGTTATTCCTTTTAGTCTGGTTATACTGTGTTTTGTTTTGGTTTTAGTTTTAGCAAAACTCCATAATACTTTGTGGTCAATTTGAACCTTTTGTCCTCTAAGTTTCTTTTATCTAATAAACAAAGAATGTCAGTTTGTATAATACTACAATGTCCTAAAACAGTAAGTCTTCTTTTCTTGTTAATGATACTGTTAAAAGTGAGACCATCAGAAAACAAACTATCATTTCACTTCTTTTTTGCAGTTTTTTGAATCCTTGTTTAATCTTTCTTCTGTGTACTCTTTTCCCTATTGTACAAGCTTGATCACTAATATATGCATCTTTCTCATCCCAATTGTTTTATACATTTCAGCTTATATCACTTTGTACAATGTCTTCAACATCTTCACATTGATTTTTTTCAGTATTAAGAGACAAATCGACAGATATAATATTATCACGTTAATCTAATTCAGCATGCTCTATATCCTTAACCAAAGGGCAATCAAACCAAATTCTCATCACTGCAAGCACTTCATCCTATCACAATTATTTTGTAAGATCTAAAGCCAGTCCTAACAGAAAAAGTTGACTGCAGTATGCTACATATTCCTATAAACTTTAACATCTGCTGCACCTGGAATGTGTAGTAATTTATATTTAAAAAAGAAATATATATATATATATATATATATATATATATATATATATAAATAAATAAATATATATATATATATATATATATATATATATATATATATATACACATGGTTTACTATTGTTTGTGCGAACGACATTCTGTCGGCTGCAATGTGCTGAAAATCAGAATGTCGAATGCACAAACATTTGTGCACCAGATAGTCAACTCCACTTATGCGAATGCACTACTGCATTCGCATAAGTGTAAGTCGACTATCTGCATGGAGATCACGGTACAGTGGAGAGTGGAAATTCATCCACATCCCCACTATAGTGCATTCTCAGAGTTAGAATATATAAGTAGCGGGGTGTGGGGGGTGCAGGGAGCTTGCCTGTAAAAACGTGATTGGTGATATAGGAATTTGATTTACATCAGCTCCTATGCAGCTATCATGTGGTGGTTTCGACAACGATGTCGAGTCAAATGTGTTGAGCATTTGGTTCGACATTATCAACGTTAGTTGTTTTTACTAAGAGTATTACTATTCATTTATTTGAACGGAAAATGTTTTTCCATTTGAATAAACAATAGTAAATCTATATATATATATATATATATATATATATATATATATATATTAGTGATGTTTCTAGTAATTTACCATCAATTGCATTTAATGTTACAGAAATATTCTACAAAGGTTCCCATCATTATACATTTTTTAACATCATGAATAAGTTTTAAATAAAATAAACATTTTATATTGTTATGTTCAACATCAGCAGGTCAAAATTGCATAAAATACATTTTAGTATAATAGTAATACCAGCAATATCATATAAAGATCATGGCAAACAATCTTATTTTAATGCCCATAAAATTTAGGCTCTGGTGAAGTTTTCAAAAGTCAGGTCACAAAAGGTATCTTCCCAAAATAAATGAAAGCACACAGATCTCCTGCATGAATGCTTAATGGCAACACTGAAATTGTCCCATGCCTCATACTTATCATTTGGTAAGTCCTTTTTTGATACAATCTGCAATCTAAGGTTTCAACAATTGAGAAGTAGCAGAAAAATACAACCTTTTGTCTTGTTTAATAATATTAGCATAAAATATTCAAACTAGAGTATATATTTTGCAATTGACATTATGCCTCAGTGACATAATTCCCTCGGGAACATTATTCACTTTATGTATTGTTTCCAATACTTGACTCTACAATACTGCATTGTTGTCTGCAATTTCCACAGCATTTGCATTCAATAATCATTAGGTTCATAGGTTCATAGGTTCATAGGTTCATAGGTTAGTACTAGGCTATCGGCCCTAGGGCCTATACAAGCCTAGCCATAACAATTCCCTGGCTATTTCTTCCCACACTATTTACTTCCCTGGACTTCTGTCTAGCAGGGTGACTGACATGATCTCTGGGTTGAATTTCCTTTCTCCCATCCAATCGTCAAGGTTCCTTTTGAAGAGGGCCAAAGAGGCACTCTGCTTGACATGTATGGGCAATCTATTCCAGAGTCTGGGGAGTCTCTGGGTCAGGAACCTATCCCTCCAGCATGTTTTGTTTATTGTAATGACAAGGTTTAGATCCCTGGAGTGTGTGGCTCTGAGGGATTGGGATTTCTTTAAGTGTAGCATGTCCAACAGCTCTGGGTTTGACATGGCCTTGTATGTTAAGCAGAGATCGCCTCTGAGTAGACGATATCCGACAGAGTATAGCTGGAGTTGTTTAAGGCGGTCAGCATAGGGCATCTGCTTTAGGCCTGTGTTTTTTTTAGTGTGGTATTTCTGCGGCCTTTTCAGTTGTTGCAGATGTCTTGAGAGGTACATACCAAATGAGGCATTGTACTCTATAATGGGTCTAATGAGGGATGAGTACAGTGGGACAATGACCTCCTTTTATCTGGATGAAAAGCCCTTAGTGATGAGGTGTGCCACATAGAATTATTTGCTGACTGTTGTGGCGATGTGGTTTTCGAAGGTGAGACCACTGTCCACCTGTGTCCCTAAGTCTCTTATCACACTTTCGGTGTTTAGTGTACTGCCACCTATATGGTAATTCATGGGTACATGTTTTTTTCCCAAAGGGGATAACTATACATTTCTTGGCATTGAGCTTGAACCCATGGCTCTGGCACCAAGCTTCTGTTTCTGTAAGGCCCTTTTGTAGAGTATCCACATCATCTGGGGATTCAATAATGGCTCCCAGTTTGCAGTCACCTGCGAACTTTGTTAGCCAGAGTCCCCTAGTGTTGGCCTGTACTTCAGAGAAGTAGATGCCAAACAAGAGCGGTCCCAGGACTGAACCCTGAGGTACTCCACTTGTCACTTGTCTGGAGCTGGATTTGGAGTTGGCTACTTTTACAGTGTGGGTTCTATCAGTAAGCCAGTTAGCAACCCACTGGGTGACGTAGGGATTTATGTCCAGCTTAGTAAGTTTATCTAGGATTCCAGAGTGGGGGGTGGTGTCAAAGGCCTTGTCGAGGTCTAGATAGGCTGTGTGGACCACCTTACCCTTATCCATGGCTCTGGAGACTGATTCAAAGAAGTCAGTCTGGTTCAGGAGACAAGATTGGCCCTTCATGAACCTAAACTGAGTGGGGCCCAGTGTTGGAAGGTTGCCAATGTCTTTGTTTATAAGTTCCATGATAATACGCTCCATGGCCTTGCAAATAAGGCTCGTCAGACTGATGGGATGGTAGTTTCCGGGATCCAAGGTGGATCACCCTTGTGGATTGGGATAACTGTAGCTCTGCGCCACTCAGTGGGCACATCCATTCACAAGTCAGTTTATCAAAAGCATTAATGTTTACTGATTCTTCCACAGAAGCACTTTCAGCCATCTTTAAGCAGTCCCTCTTTGTGCAACTAGCCAGATGTGGCACACAAGAAGTAGAAAAGAGTGGAGGTCCTTTATTTAACACATATTAACTCAACATAAAAACATTATGTACACATTTACATAAATGTATATATTTATAGATACATATATAGATACACATTTTTATTTTTTTACTATTTATCAATTGTCTTATAACATCCTCATTATTATTCTTCCACAGTTGACCCCCACACCTTTTTCCACAACCATAATCTATTTTTTTTGTAGTGTATCTGACAAAATCCATTTTCCATTAAACAAAATTTCATTCATTATTTCATTCCAAATAACTCATATTATATAAAATAAAGCCTTAGCTACCCTTCTCATGTATAGTTCTTCTTGTTCTTATAATACCCCCACATAATCAGATTCAGATCTACATTGTTTATGTCATTTATATTCTAAAAACATTTTTGTCACACAACGTTTTCCAGAGTTTCAACAATCTTCTAAATTTCAAATATATGCTCTGCTCTCTCTTCCACCCCACCCAATAAACACACTTTTTCAAGTTTTTTTTAATATGGCATATTCCCCTTTACTGGTAACTTGTTTATTACTAGTCTCCATAGGAAATCCCGACACACCAATATCTGGGTACACCAGCTGTTACTTATTTTAATGGATTTAATCATTTCTTCTGGTACATTTTCAAATGCATTTGCATAATAATATTGTTTTCATCACATTACACCACATCCTTCTAACGTTCTCTGTATTAAAAATTCTTATTTTGCATTTTAGTATTTTTTCTTGATGATTTTAATGTGTTCATTTGCATATTATTTTTCTCTTTCTCTTATTCTCATCATCTCCCAGAATGTCTTACTTTAAACATTCTATTGATTTCTCGTTATCTTCCTTTACCCACTTTAATACCCTATACAAGCTTAAAGAAACAGAATAAACTGATTTAGTAAGCCCCAGTTCCCCTTCATCATCACTCATATACAACAAACCTCCTTTCAATCTGTTTAATCTTGAACCCTATATGAAAGAATTCACCAATTGTATAATTTCCTTTTCATATTGTTTCTAGGATCATATAAGCATTTGGCATATATGCTGTTTTCCCATTAATACAGAATTCACCTGTTTTCCTGACTGCTAATCTATATGTCCTCCAAAGACATATTGCTTTCATTTCCTTCAGCACATCCCCCTATTGCATCATAACATCATTTTTCTCAAATTTTATTCCTAGCAAAGACACTGCATTCATCAAAAAATACACACCCTCATTTTCACTACATCACCTAAACCCTTCCTTTTACCTTTATTCAAGGCCATTCCCATTTCCTTTAAACATCCATTCAGACATACCAAAACTGTCCTCATCCATATTTTGTTCATAGCAACTACCACTATATCATCTGTGCATAGCAAAGCTACTAGAATCACAACCTCATTTTGCATCGCATATTCAGCATCTTTCATTTTATAAGTTACTTCATGTGCCATCACTTTCATTACCAATGCAAACAATATTCCACTCATGGGACATCATTGTCTTATGCCACAGTTCATGGATATTTTTTTTCTCAGCCAGCTCTGCCACCCATTCCCCAACACTTTCACACTATTTATTTATTTATTTATTTATTTATTTATTTATTTTTATTTTACATTTGTTGACCGGGATAGTCCAACTGGATGCGTGTCCATTTTCAGCGGAGGCCCGGGGATAAAACCTCCAAGAACAGAATACACATTGAACATATAGTAAATACTAATTACATACAGGTTACAGACATATACAATGCCAGCATTTTATACATGTAGTACATACTTATTTCATTCATGTTAAATGCACATTGTGCAGCAGTTTCTACAATTGACCCATTCTGGAACAGAGTGGGTGGAGAGAGTAAGACAGTTTTAAGTGAGGC
Organism: Protopterus annectens; assembly: GCF_019279795.1. Classification (NCBI taxonomy): domain Eukaryota; kingdom Metazoa; phylum Chordata; order Ceratodontiformes; family Protopteridae; genus Protopterus; species Protopterus annectens. The sequence continues at coordinate 1,016,417,605 of NC_056729.1, forward strand.
ATCTAAATATTAGTTAGGATTACCGCATGGACATAACCAATGTGTTTTGAGGTATTTCTTGAGTTCATTTTTAAATAAGATTAGTGAGGTTTCTAGAGTCAAGTCAGTTGGGAGTAAGTTCCATGTCTTACCAACAGAGTTGGCAAATAGAGAGCCCCCAACTGAGTAGTTGGATTTGAATGTTTGAACTAGGAGTCTAGTGGATGAGAGGACTGTCCAGCTGTTACTGTAGGGACTGATGATATTGTTAAGTGTAGGTGTAATTTCTGGATGGTACAGGACTTTATGCACCACTATGAGCTGGTTGAACTGCAGTAGGCTAGGTAGTTCAAGCCACACTAGGAGATTTAATTTGTGGCAGTGGTATGTCCGGTATGCTGTACCGGTAGCAAATCTGGCTATGTGGTAATAACAGGATGAAACTTTATTAAGATCTGTTTTGTTCAGGTTGGAGAATAAAGGTGAGGCATAGAGATAGGTAGAGAGAAGATGGGATTGGGCAATAGCAGTTCTAGCTAGTGGGGTAAGGAAAGATTTAATTCTGTAAAGAGAGCCAAGTTTTTTGTTTATAGTTTTGATAGTTTGATATGCATATCATACTTAATGTTATCATCTATTATGACACCCAATAGTTTCATTTGGGCTTCTGGGAGATGATGATGCCATTGTTAGCTACTATGTTGAAAAGTGGAGGGGTGGTCCTGTGTGTTGGGGAGAACAGGAGCAGCTTAGTTTTGTTAGGGTTAAGAATCAGACATTGATTAGAGAGCCAGTTTTCCACCGTATTAAAGGTGTTTTGGGTTAATGTGAGTAAATTAGCTGGGAAGGTGGCAGAGCAAATTAAAGTGGACTCATCCATATATTGAATGCAGGTTGCTTCTGGGATGACAGCAAAGATAGAGAAAAGAAGGGGTCCTATTATAGAACCCTGGTGGATTCCTAATGTGATGGGTAGATAGCTTGTCCTGCCATTGGACTGCCTGTTGTCTGCCCTCTAGGTAAGATTGAAACCACTGGAGTGCATGGCTATTTAAGGAGATGGCCTTTAGAGTATTCATAAGTGGTTTATGGTCAACCATTTCAAAAGCCTTAGAGAGATCTAGAAAGAGTGCTGAGAATAGTTTGTTATTATTTTGGTTGTGATTTATAACATCTGAGAAAAAGAGAAGGGCTGAGGTAGTACTGTGGGGTGGCCAAAAACCATGCTGGGAGTCGGATAACAGATTGTTCTGAGTGAGATAGTGCATGAGCTGTTTATAGACACACTTCTCCATAATTTTAGCTAGTGATGACAGAATTACTATGGGCCTAATGTTTGACAGTTCAATGAAACTGCCTCCTTTATGGAGAGGTATAAGACATGAGAAATTTTCCAGATAGTGGGGACGATAGCTTCAGATATAGCTCGGTTAATCAAAATAGAGACGGGGTATGCTATCACAACTGCAGCTTTTTGTAGATAGTTTGCAGGGAGGAGGTTGGCAGCTAGGGTAGTTTGTCTATGTTTGTTGAGTAGGGCCAAAATAAGTTGAGTAGGAACAGGTTGAAAGCTGAAGGATGATTGTGTAAGGCCCCATTTGAATTACAGCCGCTCGGAGTAAGTTGGCTGCCAGAGACTGGATAGTCTCTGTGAAGAAGCTATTGAAGGTATTAGCAATGTCCTCTGGGGATTTTTGTTTAGAAGCTGAAGGGGATGGAGTGGTGGTTGGGCCTGGGTGAAGGAGTTTGTTTATTCTAGCCCAAAATGTCTGTGGTTTATTTTGATGTTTTTGTTGCAGATGGCAGTAGTAGTTCTTTTTATCTAATAAAGTTATAGACTTTTTAGTATCACTTCTTAGCTGTCTAAACCTGAGTTGGTCAAGTGGGGCTCTTGTTGCTCATGCCTTCTTTCTAAGTGTAATTTTAGATTTGGTACTTTTAGAAAGCCATCGTGCAATGTTTACTTTGGTTCTAATGGAGTGGAGGGGTGATGAGCGTCAAGGATAGCAAGGAATTTGGTGTTAAAGTAATCGACCACTTCATCTAGTGGGAAGTGTTTTAGGGATGATGAATTGCATACATTAAGTTCATTTAGAAAGTTCTTGTTGTTTCTTATTGTTTTATAGGTGGGTTGGTGGGAGTTGTCTACTTATATAGGTGAGACAGTGGTCATTTAGGTCATCAGGCAAAGTACTTGATTTGTAAGTTTGGAGATGGCTATTGATAAGTATCCAGTCTAGGATATTTTCTTTGTTATTGGGTTTACTAATGCTGGTGGGGGAGGATATGGTCTGTATAAACCCATAAAGGTTTACATGAGTTGTAGGGGATTCACCGGAACAGGTGTTCCAGTCAATGTTGAAATCCCCAAGAACAATGGTTTCTTGGGGGTAATTACTGGATAACCAATATAAGAAGTCTTCTAGGGTATCTGTGTTCTTCCCAGGGGAAATGTAGACACAGACAATGTTTATACTTTTGTTTTTGTTAATTTGTAATTTTGCAATAAGAATTTCAGCATTATTGACCTGGGGTGGCTGTTAGGTGTCTGTGGTAACAGTTATGGTAGACTTGTAAAGTATGGGTACTCCACCACCCTTTCTAGTAGTATGGTCTAATTGTAACATATTATACCCTGGTGGCAGTACCTCATTATCCTTGGTAGCAGGTTTTAGCCACGTTTCTGTGAGGCATAATATTTCTGGGGAATGTACTTCTAAGAGGGCATGAAGGTGCTGGAGTTTATTATTTATGCTTCTTATGTTTAGATGGTAGGCAAGAAATGAATTGGCATGAGCCAATTTGATGGAGCTACACTGGCAGGGGATTTAGTAGGGTAATTAGTGTCAGCAGGTAGGGATGGGCCGAGTTTGGAAGGATGTCACCATCCATTGTGAGGTTATAGTGTAGTCTGAGTATAGTATAAGTTTCTGAATTTTGTATGGAATTTTTTGATAGTATTTGTTTTTAGTGCTAATGTAACTAGGTCTAATAAGTTGGTAGCTTTTAGGGATTAAGGGGTTAGGTATAAAGGGCAAGATGAAGTGTACATTTTTATTTGACACTGGTGGGATTGAAGTTTGGAATTTAGGGTAGTAGAAACCCAGGTGACTCTGATTTTCATAGATAGTGAGGAAATAGATATAGGATGAGCAACAGGGATAGTAGCAGGATTAACAGGAGTATCCTGGGTGATAACGTTGCTACTGACAAATATTAAACTAGAGCAAAGAAATAGTAAGGAAAGTCGACAAGTATTAGCCAGTCGAGGGTGATGCTGTTGATTAACAGGTTGTCACTGATTGGTTTATGAGGATGAGGGTGTGGTTGAGTACTATAAATTTAGCAGCAGTAGGGGTGGGTGAGACTTGGGGGCAGGGCATGGAGTGAACCTGAGTGAAACAAGGGCGAGCAAAGTGGGGCAGAACCAAATCACAAGTTGTCTGTGTTCAGAGCATGCACTGTAAGTATTCATTTGAGTTTAAAAGATGTATTTATTTTCTTCTTTTTTTTTATTTATTTTACTATTATTTTATTCTTTTATTATAATATGCTGAAATACACACGTCCCTAACTTGATTACCTATTTCTTATTTTTCCATAACATCCTGCAAAGCAATATGTCCAGCTATACAAAATGCCTTTCTTCCATAATAAACATCATATTTCCTACTATTCTCCTCTGTATTATTCTCATAAAAAGTATAATCTGTATTATTTAAAGTGATATTTCTCCATCTTTCTTACATATAAATTTTAACATAACATTACATAACCCTTCATAAACAAACCCTTCCTTCAACTACTCATTTAGTATATTTACCAAATACTCTCTTTGACAATCCATTAGTTTCTTATATGTTCCATACCCTTTACCATCTGGGCCCGATAGTGAATCGATCAACATTTACTTTCCTATGTACTTCGGTCAATTCACTAAAAGAAATTTATTTTTTAAAGTCTTCCTTAAATCATTATGCACTTTTGTTTTACTTTTTGTTCTGTCTTATTTTCCTTCCTTTTACTCTTACATATATTTTTCCACATGCTGTACTGCAGTACTCTTAATGTACTCGTGTTCTTTTTATCTCTCCTTTTACACTTTATTTCCCTCATTGTATTAATATCCTCTTTTACTATTTTTACCGAAATATACAGGTACCCCCTCCTTTCTCCCTTGTAAACAAGATCTCTGTCTAAACAGTAATGCCTTATTTTTTCTTAATTTCTTTTATACATCTTTTTATATATTTCTTTTTCCATATCATAATACTCTTTTGTATTGCCCTTTAAATTTTCTAATAAATTTCTACATATTTTCCTATACTTTCTTGCATCATTCTACCATTGGAAAAAATATATACTTCTATTTAAATTCAAGCCACCATTTACACCAGTTTTTATAGAAATCATATGAATTTCTCAATGCTATACATACCTTGATGTCAACAGGAATGGGTATTCCATATATCCCACAAACCCTCATATGAGGAAATCTCATCAGTACCAGGTCCTGTATGGTGTCACTGACCACATGGTAGTGGTTTACTCTTTTTGTATCATGAAAGAAATAAAATTTTAGACATGGTGAAATCCTTATGTGATGAGGAAATCAATAATGCTCACCTTTGTGATTACTGTCAGAGGGGACAGTCTTAAAGATACACATTTCTGCAAATGCTAATGATAGCCCTAACGTATTAATGTATTCTCTATCCATTTTTACCTTGATTTTATGGTAAACAGCTACTCTGGTGGTCACAGCTCATGGCACTTTTTTTTAATTTCTGAATAGCCCTGCCATGTTCTTTACCCTCATTATCGTAATGTTGGCTATTTCCATATCATTATATAGTCATTTGCATACTATGCCACCTTTGATATTTCATGGCTTTTAGCAGCCATGCTAAATGTGTCTCTGACTCACCCCCAATCTTCATGCCACTGCTCATAATGAATTTATAGGTTCATAGGTTCATACTAGGCTATCTGCCCTAGGGCATTTATAAGCCTAGCCAGAGTGTGTTTGGCTTTCGCCACCCATTTTAAATTAATTTTGCTATGCCCTTTTTCAAGGTTAGTATACTGTGCCTCTGTCTAACAGTGACACAGAAATGATACCCGGGGTATACCTACGATCTCCCATCCACTCATCAAGATTCCTCTTGAAGAGAGTCAATGAGGGACTCTGCCTAACCTGGACTGGGATTTTATTCCAGAGTGAAGGGAGCCTCTGGGTTATGAATCTGTCCCTCCAGCATGTCCTATTTATTTCAGTGCTGAGGTTCAAGTCTCTCGAGCGTGTAGCTCGATGGGATTTGGATTTCCTGAGGTGCAGCATGACCATTAATTCCAGGTTGGATATGGCTTTATATGTCAGGCACAGATCGCCTCTGAGCAGGCGGTATGCCACTGAGTAGAGCTGGAATTTCTTTAACTGGGCAGCATATGGCATCTGTTTGAGCCCTTTGATCCACTTGGTGAGGTACTTTTGGGGTCTTTCCAGTTGCTGCAGGTGTCTGGTAAGGTACATCCCAAAAGGGGCATTGTACTCAATTATGGGTCTGATGAGGGATGAGTAAAGAGGCATGATGACCTCCCCTGATCTAGATGTGAATCCCTTCATGATTAGGTGGGCTATATAAAATGTTTTTCTAACCACTTTGGCCACGTGGTTGTCAAATGAGAGATTGCTATCAACTTGGGTCCCCAGGTCCCTAATTACTTCTTCTGTACTTAACGGATTACCACCTATGTGGTAATTTGTGGGCACATTGTTTTTGCCAAAGGGGATGACTATACACTTTTTGGTGTTTAGCTTGAGGCCATGGCTCTGGCACCAGTTGTCTGTTTCTATGAGGCCCTTTTGGAGGATGCTTGTGTCGGCTGGAGAGTCGATTATGGCGCCCAGTTTGCAGTCATCTGCGAACTTGGTCAGCCACAGTCCTTCCGTGTTGGCCTGTACCTCCGAGAAATATATACCGAACAAGAGAGATCCCAGGACTGAGCCTTGTGGGATGCCACTTGTAACTGGTTTGGAGTCTGACATGGCTCCAGCAATTCTAACCATGTGGGTTCTGTCCTTGAGCCAGTTTGCAACCCATCTAGTGACATAGGGGTTTATATTTAAGCTGGTGAGCTTATCTATAATGCCCAAGTGGGGTATTGTATCGAAGGCTTTTGCGAGGTCCAGGTAGGCTGTGAGGACCACATTCCCATCGTCAATGGCCTTGGTGACTGTTTCAAAGAAATCAACCAGGTTTAAGAGGCAGGATCTGCCCTCAACAAAGCTGAACTGGGTAGGATCCAGTGTCTGTAGGTCCCCAATATCTTTATTTATGAGGTCCATGATGATCCTTTCCATAGCTTTGCAGACCAAGCTAGTAAGGCTTATGTGGCGATAGTTTCCAGGATCTGTTGAGGCACCACCTTTGTGGAGAGGGGCCACTGTTACTGTACGCCACTCTTTGGGTACATATTCTGTACTAAGGCTGAGATTGAACAGTAGTTTTATGTTTGGGTTTTGCTCTTCTTGTAGTTCATGTAGGACGCAGCCCGGGACACCGTCTGGTCCCATTGATGCTGTGTTTTTTGCTTTGGAGAGGGCAGCTCTTACTTGAGCATCTGAGATGTCAGGGGGTCAGTACTCTGCTGGGATAGATATTTGCCCTTTTGGTGGGGGGGGTTTGCGCTGAACCTGTCAGCTAGGATGTTGGCAATGTCTGTGGGTTCGGTGTATTTTTTGTCATTTTGGACTAATTCTGAGCATATCTGGGAATTCCCACCCAGGTTCCTAACATAACTAAAGAAAGCCTTGTGATTATCCTTAGTGTCCTGTGCAATTTTTCTCTCAAAGCTGGCCTTAGATGATTTTATGAGTGCCCGTAGTTTTTTGCTAATACTGATCAGAGATGCCTTCCCTTTTTGGGATTTTGCTCTATCATGTAGTAGCTTCCTCCTTCTATTGTATAGTTTGTTTATGGCTCGGGTCCACCAGACAGGACGTCTGCCTTTGGAGGATTGGGTCTTGGTTTTATTTGGGATTGCATGATCCATGCATTCCTGAAGGTGTTCATAGAATGCGTTAATAAAGGATTCTGCGGTCTGGGCCGAATTTTCCACAGGCCCAGAAGCTTTGAAGGATTCCACCTCAGTTTTGAGGAGTTTGAAATTTGCTTTAGAGAAGTTTTTCACTGTGGTTTTCAGGGCAGGGGGTGGAGTTGGGATGTGAATATCCAGTGAGATTAGTTTATGGTCTGATCTTACCAGTGAGGGATACACTTCTGGCCTGGAGCATACAGTCCCCGTGTTGGTGATGTTCAGGTCCAGTATGTTTTCCACTCTTGTGGGAGTGGTAACAAGTTGTTCCATTGCATTTGAGTTTATAAATTCTAGGAACCTTTGGGTTAGGGTGTTGGAGCTAGTGTAATGCTCCCAGTCTATGTTTGGGTAGTTGAAGTCGCCCAATATAATGGTGTTTGGAGAGACCTTCATATTTTCTAGTGCTCTCAGGAAGGCCGAGTGGGGTTCCTGGGTTTGGGAGGGTGGTCTGTAGCAGGCTATAAAGTGGAAGGCAGTTTTACCCACCGTTAGTTGCACATGGATAGTCTCTGATGCTTCGTGCTGTGCCAGCAACCTGGAGGTGTGGGTATCTTTGACGAATATTGATACTCCCCCTCCTTTTCTGGTTCGGTCCAAGTTTTGGAGCCGAAAAGCATGGTATGAGGTATAACCGGGTAGTGCTGGGGTGCTCTCGGGATCCTTGAACTAGGTTTCTGTTACTGCACAGATATTGATGTTCTCCATGCTAAGGAGAGTTTTGAGTGCATGCATCTTGAGGTTTAGACTTCTGGCGTTGAGTAGCATTACTCTTAGTTTCTTATCCCTTTTGATACCTATGGAGGTGAGTTTGTCATTTGAGCCATGCCTAAAAAAGGCACTATGGGGGTAGCAAGAGCCTTTGCCAATATCCGAAAGCCCAGGGGCGACAGGTGCAAGCCGTCCCTAGCGAAGCATCGTGGCTTGTCGAGCATGTCATCCCAGGCTGACAGGTATTGGATCCCCTTTGAATGACATCAATACTTAAGCCAATTGTTGAAATTGATCATCTTGTCTTCATATTGTGGCATCATTCTTGGTGAGGGTAAGATGCTACTCAAGGTCAGGGTCATACTGGCCTGGGCTACATGCTCAGAGAGCTCCTCTATGTCTCTTTTCATGTAGTCCAGAGAGGTACATCTCAGGTCATTCACACCAGCATGGACAATGACTGAGTCATATTTGTACTTGCCTTGGACTGACCTGAGTGCTTGTGTTATGTGGCAGACCCTAGCGCCCGACAGGCAGCTCACTGTGACCTTCTCCTTGTTCAACCTGGTGATCGGGACGTCAGTGTGCCTTACGATAGAGTCACCTATTACAAGTATATCAGGTGTGTTGTTTAGCCTTAAGGGTTGTGACTGTTCGGCACACTGGCTTTGTGAGCTGCGTGTTGCATGTGTTTTGTTTTGGAGTAGCGGTTGCTTGGGTGTCTGCTTTGGAGGTCTCTGCTGCTTAGGCAGATTTTTATTTAGAGCCTCCGAGTATGTTTTTGTGTGTTTATGTGTTTGGTTTGCTGTCATGGTAGGTCTATGTGAGACTGGAATTGTAGTGAGTGTGGTTTCCTTCTCCTCCTGACTGGTTTCGCCAGTACTGAGTTGAGAGAGCTTTGCCTCCAGTATGGCTATATGGTTACATCTCTCATATATGTTGGAATTTGTTGGGAGGAGGAAAGGGTTGTCTGTGTACATGAGGCAGTTGTAACATTGCCTCAAGATTCCCAGATTCACCAGCTGGACCGGAGAGGAGATTGACAACTGACCTTTGGACATGCTAGAATAGTATTGGGAATTCCCTTATAATTGAAAAAAAAGGGCCAATGGGATACAAGGTACTCAAGAGGAGTTTGTAAGGGTGTAGTGCTTTTAATTTTTTAGTGCTGACTTATATAATTGCTTTAGTGAGCAAGTGCCAGGTATCTTAAATGCAATGTGTTACACGTAACTTAAATGCAAAAACGACAAACGGTAACTTTCGTTCAAGTGAAACAAGGAAATAAGTACAGTAAGCAATGCAGATATCACTAGGGATCCACAGAAGCACTGAAAAGCCGAGTTTTAGGTGGAATTAGTGTTTCAGGGAAATAACAAGCAAACAAACAACAAGCATACAAGCAAAGCTAGATACAGCAGGCCTGGATCTAGTCTATGCTACAGCAAACAAGGTGTACCAATTTCAGTAAGAAACAGTTCAAATATGCAGGCACTATAAGCCTTTAACCAGAAATTCCCAGCTCAGAAGAGCAGAGTCCAGCCTCTCCTCCCACAAGAGTGCAGACCACACACCTTCTTAACGTAAAATAACTGGCCTGAAGCCCAAGTACTTAAACCAGAACTAAAACACTTTTAGAATAACAGACACTGAGCCCTCAATCAGCAGTTTCCAACTTAGAAGGCTATAAGCTACCTGTCCTGCCAACACAGTGCAGGCCACAAACCTTCCTAATGTAAAACAACTGGTCTGAAGCCCAAGGGCTTAATCCAAAAGACTTAGAATGATAGCTACACTTTAATCAAGTTACTACCAAGCAGCAATAAATACAATTGAATACTTTAAAGAATGCCTGCATTAGTGCTCAAGTTATACAAACAAAGCTAGATTCAGCAGGCCTGGATTTAGCTTATGCTACAGCAAACAAGGTGTACCAATTTCAGTAAGAAGCAGTTCACATATGCAGGCACTATAAGCCTTTAACCAGAAATTCCCAGCTCAGAAGGGCAGAGTCCAGCCTCTCCTCCCACAAGAGTGCAGACCACGAACCTTCTTAACGTAAAATAACTGGCCTGAAGCCCAAGTGCTTAAACCAGAACTAAAACACTTTTAGAATAACAGACACTGAGCCCTCAATCAGCAGTTTCCAACTTAGAAGGCTATAAGCTACCTGTCCTGCCAACACAGTGCAGGCCACAAACCTTCCTAATGTAAAACAACTGGTCTGAAGCCCAAGGGCTTAATCCAAAAGACTTAGAATGATAGCTACACTTTAATCAAGTTACTACCAAGCAGTAATAAATACAATTGAATACTTTAAAGAATGCCTGGATTAGTGCTCAAGTTATACAAACAAAGCTAGATTCAGCAGGCCTGGATCTAGTTTATGCTACAGCAAACAAGGTGTACCAATTTCAGTAAGAAGCAGTTCAGATATGCAGGCACTATAAGCCTTTAACCAGAAATTCCCAGCTCAGAAGGGCAGAGTCCAGCCTCTCCTCCCACAAGAGTGCAGACCACGAAGCCTTTTAATGTAAAATAACTGGCCTGAAACCCAAGTGGTTAAACCAGAATTAATACACTTTTAGAATAACAGACACTGAGCCCTCAATCAGCAGTTCCCAACTTAAAAGGATGTAAGCAACCTGTTCTGCCACTACAGTGCAGACCACAAACCTTCTTAATGTAAACAACTGGCCTGAAGCCCAAGTGCTTAAACCAGAATTAATATACTTTTAGAATAACAGACACTGAGTCCTTAATCAGCAGTTCCCAACTTAGAAGGATGTAAGCTACCTGCCCTGCCACCACAGTGTAGGCCACAAACCTTCCTAATGTAAAACAACTGGTCTGAAGCCCAAGTGCTTAATCCAAAAGACTTAGAATGATAGCTACACTTTAATCAAGTTACTACCAAGCAGTAATAAATACAATTGAATACTTTAAAGAATGCCTGGATTAGTACTCAAGTTATACAAACAAAGCTAGATTCAGCAGGCCTGGATCTAGTCTATGCTACAGCAAACAAGGTGTACCAATTTCAGTAAGAAGCAGTTTAAATATGCAGGCACTACAAGCATTTAACCAGAAATTCCCAGCTCAGAAGGGCAGAGTCCATCCTCTCCTCCCACAACATTGCAGACCACGAACCCTTTAATGTAAAATAACTGGCCTGAAGCCCAAGTGCTTAAACTAGAATTAATACACTTTTAGAATAACAGACACTGAGCCCTCAATCAGCAGTTCCCAACTTAAAAGGATGTAAGCTACCTGTTCTGCACTACAGTGCAGACCACAAACCTTCTTAATGTAAAACAACTGGTCTGAAGCCCAAGTGCTTAAACTAAAAGGCTTAGAATGAGTTACACCAAGCAGTAATAAATACAATTGAGTACTTTTAAGATGACGCAAAAGCAAAATAAAGTAAGAAGAAACACAAATACATTAAAAGCGGATACATTTTTTTTTTTTTTTTTTTGAGTGAGCAAATGAGATGGGCCCAGGAGTTATATGTCAGAAACAAGTGCAAATGCAGGCCTTCAAATCAGAAAGTTGAGAGAGATGGAAGACCACCCAAACAGCCAATAACTACAAATTCTGGGCCAGAACCACTCCTTATGTGATAGACAGGTTACCTAGTGCTTACCACTCCCACTGATAAGCTAGAAGGCTTCCCTCCAACACAGAAAGGCTTGGGGGGCTCAGAAACTTACAAATAGTCCTGGATACAGCAAATTTGTATCTGGAACACTAATGACAGGAAAGGTAGGAAACAGGCTTACAATTTTTTTTTCAGAAAAATAGCAAAAACAGCAGTAAAAACAATTTGCATGTAGTGCAAGCTGGCACACTTGAGTATGTAGCAATATTAGTCCACATACAGTTTGAAAAAATTTTATTAAATTAAAAAGGACTAAAAGCAAGTGCAGAAAGGGTTTATTAGGTAGAATGCAGTAAAGAGATGGGACTGGGGGAGTGTCCTAGATCAAATCTACAGTGGGGCGGGCACTGCAAAAGCCACCAAATTTAAATTACAATCAAGAACAGGGAGGGGGGTGGGGAAAAGTTTCAACAGAGATGTGAGGAATCAGAGTGCAAATTATAAAACCAAAAAATATATACTGATCTCTGTATATTTGTAGAACAGTAAGACAACAGATATCTAAGCAACAATTTAGCTCTATAATACAGAATAATACAGAAAAATATACTCAGCTCTATATATTTGCAGATAGTCTTGTAAGGCTGTCTCTCAACACACAGGTTCCACTTTAAATGCAGACTGCTGCTATTAACAGGTCAAATTAAGGGAACCTAACACAAGCTATAGAAACCAAAATGAGGGGGTGGGGAAGACAGTTTTAACAGAGATGTGAGGAATCAGAGTGCAAATTATAAAACCAAAAAATATATACTGATCCCTGTATATTTGCAGAACAGTAAGGCAACAGATATCTAAGCAACAATTTAGCTCTATAATACAGAATAATACAGAAAAATATACTCAGCTCTATATATTTGCAGATAGTCTTGTAAGGCTGTCTCTCAACACACAGGTTTCACTTTAAATGCAGACTGCTGCTATTAACAGGTCAAATTAAGGGAACCTAACACAAGCTATAGAAACCAAAATGGGGGGGGGGGGGGAAGACAGTTTCAACAGAGATGTGAGGAATCAGAGTGCAAATTATAAAACCAAAAAAAATATACTGATCTCTGTATATTTGTAGAACAGTAAGACAACCGATATCTAAGCAACAATTTAGCTCTATAACACAGAATAATACAGAAAAATATAGTCAGCTCTATATATTTGCAGATAGTCTTGTAAGGCTGTCTCTCAACACACAGGTTCCACTTTAAATGCAGACTGCTGCTATTAACAGTTCAAATTAAGGGAACCTAACACAAGCTATAGAAACCATAATGGGGGGTGGGGAAGACAGTTTCAACAGAGAAGTGAGGAATTAGAGTGCAAATTATAAAACCAAAAACATATATACTGATCTCTGTATATTTGCAGAACAGTAAGACAACAGATATCTAAGCAACAATTTAGCTCTATAATACAGAATAATACAGAAAAATATACTCAGCTCTATATATTTGCAGATAGTCTTGTAAGGCTGTCTCTCAACACACAGGTTCCACTTTAAATGCAGACTGCTGCTATTAACAGGTCAAATTAAGGGAACCTAACACAAGCTATAGAAACCAAAATGAGGGGGGTGGGGAAGACAGTTTCAACAGAGATGTGAGGAATCAGAGTGCAAATTATAAAACCAAAAATATATACTGATCTCTGTATATTTGCAGAACAATAAGATAACAGATATCTAAGCAACAATTTAGCTCTATAATACAGCATAATACAGAAAAATATACTCAGCTCTATATATTTGCAGATAGTCTTGTAAGGCTGTCTCTCAACACACAGGTTTCACTTTAAATGCAGACTGCTGCTATTAACAGGTCAAATTAAGGGAACCTAACACAAGCTATAGAAACCAAAATGGGGGGGGGGGGGGAAGACAGTTTCAACAGAGATGTGAGGAATCAGAGTGCAAATTATGAAATAAAAAAAAAAATATACTGATCTCTGTATATTTGTAGAACAGTAAGACAACCGATATCTAAGCAACAATTTAGCTCTATAATACAGAATAATACAGAAAAATATACTCAGCTCTATATATTTGCAGATAGTCTTGTAAGGCTGTCTCTCAACACACAGGTTCCACTTTAAATGCAGACTGCTGCTATTAACAGGTCAAATTAAGGGAACCTAACACAAGCTATAGAAACCAAAATGAGGGGGGTGGAGAAGACAGTTTCAACAGAGATGTGAGGAATCAGAGTGCAAATTATAAAACCAAAAAATATATACTGATCTCTGTATATTTGCAGAACAGTAAGACAACAGATATATAAGCAACAATTTAGCTCTATAATACAGAATAATACAGAAAAATATACTCAGCTCTATATATTTGCAGATAGTCTTGTAAGGCTGTCTCTCAACACACAGGTTCCACTTTAAATGCAGACTGCTGCTATTAACAGGTCAAATTAAGGGAACCTAATACAAGCTATAGAAACCAAAATGAGGAAGGGTGGGGAAGTTAGTTTCAACAGAGATGTGAGGAATCAGAGTGCAAATTATAAAACCAAAAAAATATATACTGATCTCTGTATATTTGCAGAACAGTAAGACAACAGATATCTAAGCAACAATTTAGCTCTATAATACAGAATAATACAGAAAAATATACTCAGCTCTATATATTTGCAGATAGTCTTGTAAGGCTGTCTCTCAACACACAGGTTCCACTTTAAATGCAGACTGCTGCTATTAACAGGTCAAATTAAGGGAACCTAACACAAGCTATAGAAACCAAAATGAGGGGGTAGGGAAGACAGTTTCAACAGAGATGTGAGGAATCAGAGTGCAAATTATAAAACCAAAAATATATACTGATCTCTGTATATTTGCAGAACAGTAAGACAACAGATATCTAAGCAACAAGTTAGCTCTATAATACAGAATAATACAGAAAAATATACTCAGCTCTATATATTTGCAGATAGTCTTGTAAGGCTGTCTCTCAACACACAAGTTCCACTTTAAATGCAGACTGCTGTTATTAACAGGTCAAATTAAGGGAATCTAACACAAGCTATAGAAACCAAAATGAGGGTTGGGGGTGGGGAAGACAGTTTCAACAGAGATGTGAGGAATCAGAGTGCAAATTATAAAACCAAAAATATATATACTGATCTCTGTATATTTGCAGAACAGTAAGACAACAGATATCTAAGCAACAATTTAGCTCTATAATACAGAATAATACAGAAAAATATACTCAGTTCTATATATTTGCAGATAGTCTTGTAAGACTGTCTCTCAACACACAGGTTCCACTTTAAATGCAGACTGCTGCTATTAACAGGTCAAAGGGTTCAGAGTTGCTGATCCATGGGCTTTGTTTTTAGTTCCTGTTACTGATCCATTGCCTTATTAGGAAGGAGGGAAGTTTCTTTGCTTACCAGTGGGAGTGGGAAGCACTGAGCGGCCTTTTTGTCCGATTTGGTGAAGTTTCAGCCAGAAACTAGTAGTCCATTGGTCGTTTTGGGCCAATTCCTAGCTCCCTTCAGCCCCCCGCTATAAAACACGCTAAACGCGCGTTAGCGCATAGTTGCCACTGTTGCACACAAGAGCAGCGGCGGTTAATCAAGGTTAAACTATTCGGGCCATCTAAATTCCACTCTTCAAATTTTCCCTTAGAACTACCTTCCTCGAGCTGTACTGCTGATCTAACCAGCATATCCTATAACTGAAAAGTTCATCTCTACTTGATTCCCAAGTAGACTATTCTCTATCTGTAAAGCCTAGCACTTACTCCTACAGTACTTGCACCTTGATAAAGCACTCTTATTATAGATAGTACCCCACCAGCCTAAAACCCACTTCCCCAGGAGTCCTTTGAAAGTCTCTTTATCTACTACTTCTAGTATGTCGAGGGATCAGTTGCTAGTGTCCTCTCCAGCTCAACTGGTGAACCTGGGAATATTGAGGCAATGTTACAATTGCCTCATGTACACAGACAATCCTCTCCTTCTCCCACAAAACACAAATACATGCGAGAGATGCAACTATACGGCCAAACTGGAGGCTGAGCTCTCTCAACATAGGACTGGCAAGACCAGACAGGAGGAGAAGGTAACCACACACAATACATACCCAGTCACACATGGTACCATCACAACTTCAAATCATGCACATACTCACACAAAGACATACTCGGAGGCTCTGATCAAAAATTTACCAAAACAGCAGAGGCCACCAAAGCAGACACCCAAACAACTACCACCTCACGACCCAACACATGCAACACATAGACCACACAGTCAGAGTGTCAAACAGTCACAGCCCTTAAGGCCAAACAAAATGCCAGACACACTTGTCATTGGTGATTCCATAGTCAGACACACTGGCGTCCCGCTCACCAGACTGAGTAAGGAGAAGGTCACAGTAAGCTGCCTGTCGGGCGCTAGAATCCACCACATAACGCAAGCACTCAGGTCTCTCAACAGCAGGTACAAGTACGACTCAGTCATTGTCCACGCTGGTGTCAATGACCTGAGACGTACCTCCTTGGACTACATGAAAAGGGACATCGAGGAGCTCTCTGATTATGTAGCCCAGGCAGGTATGACCCTGACCTTGAGCAGTATCCTACCTTCACCTAGAATGATGCCACAATACAGTGATAAGATGATCAGCTTTAATAATTGGCTTAAATTCTGGTGTCATTCAAAGGGGATCCAATGTCTGTCTGCCTGGGATGACATGCTGGACAAGCCACGCTGCTTCGCAAGGGACGGCTTGCACCTGTCACCCCTGGGCTTCCAGATATTCGCAAAGGCTCTTCCCACCCCCATAGTGCCTTTTTTAG
This sequence comes from Protopterus annectens, assembly GCF_019279795.1. NCBI lineage: Eukaryota > Metazoa > Chordata > Ceratodontiformes > Protopteridae > Protopterus > Protopterus annectens. Next base: position 1,016,433,849 of record NC_056729.1, read on the forward strand.
GCAAGGCTCAAATTCTAAACCTACCACCCTAGAACACCAAAAAGGAAAAAAACTAAGGGTAATGCTGCTCAATGCCAGAAGTCTCACTCTCAAGATGCACGCACTCGAGGCCCTTCTCAATATGGAGAACATCGATGTCTGTGCTGTGACAGAAACCTGGTTCAAGGCTCCTGAGAGCACCCCAGCACTAACAGGTTTCACCTTATATCATGCGTTCCGGCCCCAAAATCCGGACAACACCAAGAAAGGAGGGGGGTGTCCATATTCATAAAGGACACCCACACCTCAAGGTTGGTGGCAACGCACGATGCATCGGAGACCATCCAGGTGCAATTAACCATAGGCAAGACTGCTCTGCAATTTGTAGCATGTTACAGGCCACCCTCTCAAATTCAGGAACCTCACATGGCCTTCCTGAAAACATGGGAGGGGATAAATGTATCTCCAAACACCATCATACTAGGTGACTTCAACTACCCTAATATAGACTGGGAACACTACTCAAGCCCGAACACTCTAACCCAAAGATTCCTGGAGTTCAAAAACTCAAATGCCATGGAACAACTAGTCACCATCCCCACAAGAGGAGAAAACATACTTGATCTCATCATCACGAACATGGGATCAAAATGTTCAACACCGGAAGTATACCCCTCACTGGTGAGATCAGATCATAAACTAATCTCGCTGGAGGTCCTCATCCCGCCCCACCTGAAACAAAAAGACCACAGTGAAAAACTTCTCAAAAGCCGATTTCACACTTCTAAAACTAGTGTGGTCTCCTTTAAGGCCCCTGAGCCAGTGGTAAACATTACTCAAACCGCTGAATCACTTACAAATGCCTTCTACCAGCACCTACAGGACTGCATGGATCAGGCAATCCCAAACAAAACTAAGACTCTCTGTACCAAAGGCAAGCGTCCAGTCTGGTGGACCCCAGCCATAAACAAGCTCTACAACAAAAGGAGGAAGCTACTACAAGATAGAGCAAAATCCTTGAAAGGTAAGACACCCTTGATCATTATAAGTAAAAAACTAAGAGCTCTCATAAAATCATCCAAGGCAAATTTTGAGAGAAAAATTGCCAAGGACTCTAAAGACAATCATAAGGCTTTCTTTAGCTATGTTAGAAACCTAGGAGGAAACTCCCAGATATGCTCAGAATTAGTTCAAAATGATGTGAAAATTACTGAACCTACACACATTGCTAACATACTGGCTGACAGGTTCAGTGCAAACTTCTCTCCCCTCCCCCAAAAGGAGAGATATCTATTCCAGAGGATTGTAGCCCCCCAAACATCTCCAATGCCCAGGTGAGAACTGCCCTCACTAAGGAAAAAAACACAGCATCCATGGGACCGGATGGTGTCCCGGCTGTGTTCTTCATGAACTCAACGAGGAATTAAACCCACAGTTAGGACAGCTGTTTAACTTTAACCTCACCTCAGGATACTGCCAAGGAGTGGCGCACGGCGACTGTGGTCCCACTTCATAAGGGCGGTGCCTCCACAGACCCTGGAAATTACCGCCCCATTAGCTTGACAAGCCTTATCTGCAAAGCCATGGAGAGGATCATAATGGAACTCATAAATAAAGACATAGGGAACTTGCAGACTTTGGATCCAACCCAGTTTGGCTTTGTCAAAGGCAGATCCTGCCTCTTAAACTTGGTTGACTTTTTCGAGACAGTCACCAAGGCCATTGATGAGTGAAAGGCAGTCCATACAGCCTACCTCGACCTGGCAAAGGCCTTCGACACAATACCCCACTCAGGTATCATCGAAAAACTCATCAGCTTGAATGTAAACCCATACATCACAAGATGGGTTGCAAACTGGCTAAGTGACAGAACCCACAGGGTCAGAGTTGCTGGAGCCATGTCAGACTCAAAGCCTGTCACAAGTGGTGTCCCACAGGGCTCAGTCCTGGGTCCACTCTTGTTCGGCATCTACTTTTCTGAAGTACAAGCAAACACAGGAGGGTTATGGATGACAAAGTTTGTAGATGACTGCAAACTGGGCGCCATAGTCGAAAACACATCTGACACAGATATCCTCCAGAAGGGCCTCACAGAAATGGATAACTGGTGCCACAGCCATGGCCTGAAGTTAAACACCAAAAAATGCATAGTCATACCCTTCAGGAAAAATAAGGTTACCCCTAGCTACCATATAGGTGGCAATCCACTGAGCACAGAAAAAGTCATCAGGGATCTGGGGACCCAAGTTGACAGTAGCCTTTCGTTTGACACTCATGTTGCTAAAGTAGTTAGGAAAACCTTCTATATCACCCACCTGATCATGAAGGGATTCACATCTAGATCAAGGGAGGTCATCGTCCCCCTGTACTCATCACTCATTAGACCTATGATTGAGTACAATGCCCCGTTTGGAATGTATCTGACCAGACACCTGCTGCAGCTTGAAAGGCCCCAAAAGTTCCTCACCAAAAGGATAAAGGGTCTCAAAAATATGTCTTATGCTGCCCGACTGAAAGAACTCCAGCTCTATTCAGTCTCATACCGCTTGCTCAGAGGTGACCTGTGCCTGACATATAAGGCCATGTCAAACCCAGATTTGATGAATATGCTTCACCTCAAAAATCTAGATCCCTCAGAACCACAAGGGCGGAGACTTAAACCTTGACACGGTTATAAATAGAACGTGCTGGAGGGACAGATTCATCACCCAGAGACTCCCTATGCTGTGGAACAAAATCCCGGTACATGTGAGGCAGAGCACCTCGCTGGCCTTGTTCAAGAGGAATCTTGACCAATGGATGGGAGATCGCAGATATACCCCAGGGATTACTTCAGTGTCACTGCTTGACAGAGGCACAGAAAAATGATAGGCATAGTTTTTATTCAAACTAAAGGGGTGGCGAAAGCCACATAACTATGGGCTAGGCTTATAAATGCCCTTGGGCAGATAGCCTAGTATGAACCTATGAACCTATGAACCTATGAAATTAAGGGAACCTAACACAAGCTATAGAAACCAAAATGAGGGTGGGGGTGGGGGGTGGGGAAGACAGTTTCAACAGAGATGTGAGGAATCAGAGTGCAAATTATAAAACCAAAAAAAATATACTGATCTCTGTATATTTGCAGAACAGTAAGACAACAGATAGCAACAATTTAACTCTATAATACAGAATAATACAGAAAAATATACTCAGCTCTATATATTTGCAGATAGTCTTGTAAGGCTGTCTCTCAACACACAGGTTCCTCAACATTCTTACTGTAGCCTTTGGTTATTTGGGTTTTATCCTGCCCAGGATACAACACCCAGACAGCTTCACCTCATTCTGCCTCCCTTCCACACCTTCACTCTGAGTAAATAAAATGAAACCCAGGAACCCACAACTATAGTAACTTTTTATAAAGAAAAATACAGTAAACACAGGTGTTTTTGCACATAGGTCCTTTTTCGGTTACATATTAGAAACATGAAAATGCCAAATGTTGAATGTTTGAACATCGACACATAATGGTCAATGTGCATACAGAGCGAAACACGAAAATGGCGAAATTCAAATTGCCAAATGTGTCTTTTAGCCAGCAGCGTGATGGTGGGGATAAGGAAATATGTCCTTATCCCCACTGTAGTGCGGTCTCATAGTTGGTATATTTAAGCAGGGGGGTGTGGGGGTGCAGGGGGGCTTACGCCACTGCAAAGGCATATTAAATTGTTTGTTTTTTTACTTTACTTACCCGTTTGATGCATTTTGAATAAGAAACACGTTCAGTGTTTTGATTTTCACCGTTTACGTGTTTCGCTTTGTATGTACATCAACCTTTATGTGTCGATGTACATGCATTTGGGATTTAGCCTTTTCGGGTTTCTAATATAGACCCTGCTTTTTCAGGTGTAAAATAAATGCCCACAAAGGGTTGAATTTACATCTGGTCACCCTACTTTTTGTTTGATTTTCACTATGAGAGCTGACTGGACCACCCACAGGAGGAAAATCAGCATTCCAAATGAAGATTACTTCAGAATTTTTTCAGAACATTCTTGCCACCACAAGAAATAACAGCTGAGAGGCTTCACAGGAAATAACAACTGGATATAGGTCTCATTTTTTACTAATGAGACCCCCATAAGGCACCCTACCACACAGAAAGTACAGCTTTTTAAAATATTTTTTAAACATTTTGATGCATTTTATATTTTCTGAAGAATGCTGACAAATTTATTAATATGAGAATTTTCTTGTCAGAAATGACTGTTTTAGAACACAACATATTACAATATGGCTTTGTGAGAAATATGTACTGTTTCTGAGACATTTTAACTTAAGTGAAAGGATTTGAACTAAGGAAACTGCTTTTGTGTACTTAAAACACTGTTTGATTATTCTGGTACTTGTATATACTTTGTGGTTACTTGCCTACATTATTTTGCCATTTGAGACATTTTGCTTGAAGAAGAAGGTGTTATAATTAACCAGTGTGAATTTTACTTCATGGCTAGAAATGTATCTTATTTTGGTGTTTTTGTACAATTTGCGACATATTTTCTTCATTTTTTTTTTGTTTTCTGTCATTCCACTTTCTGTGAAAGGGACTTAGAGTTTTTACAGGATTTTTGAGTACTGCTTGTGCTTTTATTTTTGAATTTTGAGTGACCGTGTAAGGAAGTGTGTGTGTGTGTGTGTGTGTCTGTGTGTGTGTGTGTGTGTGTGTGTGTGTGTGTGTGTGTGTGTGTGTGTGTGTGTGTGTGTGTGTGTGTGTGTGTGTGTGTGTGTGTGAGTGTGTGTGTGTACTGCTGTGAATATTTGTTTCCAGTAGATTCTTCCCAGTAGTGCTTACCAGCAATCAGGCTTCTTCCTCAACTACAGCATGGATTTTTACAGTGGTCCAACTGCTCTTTCTTTTAGTGTACCTAAAATAATAAAACAGTGGAAGCATGAGCCCTTGCCTTTAGCACAGGCTCATCCAATGGTAGGTGACTTTGCAGTTGCTGTTGCTGGTTCCTCAGACCACTTACTGGTTGTCTTGAATCTCTCTGGATTAACTTTGCAGGCCATTATGGACTGGGGATAAGACTTGTCCTATTCAGCTGTTCCAAAGTACAATGTGGGCATGGGAGAACTATCTATTCATGCGTGGGACACAACCCAGAAGTATCCTCTCTGGATGGTTGGATAAACAGACCTCTTGCTTGAGATGATAGGCTTTCCCTTCATGGTCTTCCTCCAAGGATGTCTCTTGAAAAAAAGAAATTAAAGGTTAGATAGTTTTTATCCAAAGACATTTTGTATGTTCATAAGGATGGTTTTCTAACCTTAATCAGGAGTTTATTGCAGGCTTTCTATCCTGGAGAACAGAAATCATTCCTGAGGAAAATATGTCAGAGGATTCTGGCATAGAAAAAGACAGGGTCTATTACTTTTTTGTCTAATTCTGAAGCCCAAGACTGTGATTCAGAGGAAAGTTTCCCTCTCCAAATCCATTAGATGCATTTTCATTTTCTAAAACTATTTCCAGAATAAATTATTTTTGTAGGAACAAATGTTTGTTCCTCCTAAACTGAGGAGATATAATGATATGCTGCAAGTAGATTTACCTCATGCTATGCTTTTTCCTCCTATTATGCCAGCCTTGGAAGGTATGTTAAATGCAGCCTGCAATAACATTGATAAAAGGCAGAACACTTATTAATTCCAACCCTAGTCTTGCAGATAAGTAAGCATGGCATTATGCAGATTTCATAAGATGATTTCCTTCTTCCAGTCTATTCTAGCATGCGTTGAGAGCTTGTGGGATTGTTCTACAATACTTTCTTCAGAAGGTAGGCTCTGTGTGGAAATTCTACAATTTCTAATCTGTATCAGATGTCTAAGTATTCTTTGAATAGCATGTATAATTGTGCAGATACTGAGTCTAGGGCCATTACTTCTGCTACTGTTTTGAGAAGATATACATAGGGTTTGTACTAAAAAGCTTTTAGATGAGGTTAAGTCTGAGATTTTAAACTCTAATGCAGACAAGGAGGTTTTGTTTGGCCCTGCTGCTGCTCAGGGTCTCAAACAGTTTGGTGATAGAGGGAAATTATTTCAGGGAGTTCCTAGGATTTTTCAAGCCCAACATTATAAATCATACAAACCTTCTTTGCTTTTTTTTCCCTTAAAAAACAGGCAGAATATTTGTTCTGTGTCATCTGCTGGCAGTCAGTGTACAATAAAAATGATTACAGGAAGGGAAACAACAAAAACATGGACCCTTTCAGAAAAAGGGGCAGACTACATCTTCAGAATGACTAGGCCAGCATGCCCCCCCACCCAATATCTACATCTCTAAGTGTGTCTTAAATTGTTTTTCAAACTTTCCCTTTGGCAACAGACTGTTTTAGATTTTTTGAGTACTAATACTAGTTCAGGAGAGTTATAGTTATCATTGGACATATCTCCTTTCAGGGTAATTCTTCCATACCTTCTGAACCATACAGATTTTTTTTATTTGGTTCATGAATGCATGCTTTCCATAGGTAAGCAGGAAAACTGCAGCACCAGGAAATCATCAGTTTGGGACAAGAATGTGATATAAAGGAACTTGAACAAGAGGGAGTATGTAAATATTTGGGAATTGATGAAGGATCAACAATAAAATATGAACAATTTTGAATAAAACTTGGTAAGGAATAGTTTTGAAGACTTTAATCCTGAAAACAGCCTTGACATCTAGGAACAAAATCCAAACTATAAATCAATTTGTTCTTCCTCTCCTAACTTACAGTTTTGGAGTGATTGACTGACCCCAAAATGTGTTGGATAGATTAAATAGGAAAACAAGAAGGATGCTTCATGCTCACCGAATGATTTATAAATTCAGTGCATACCAAAATTATATATTCCCCATTCCGAAGGAGGGATGAGCCTCCTTGAAAGTGATTACATGTATAGATCTGCAGTCATGGGACTCTACACATATCTGCTGACCTCACAAGATGCAAATGTAGTGAAAGTTTTGAAACATGAGGAGAATAAATCTAAGATGACTTCCCTGCTTAATCTAGTAGAAGCATATTGGCATCAAGCAAGAATGGAAATTAAACCAGAAGTAGATAAAAATCAGGCAGCAAGTGAATGTGCCAAAATAAAACAAAAGAAAAAATATAAGGTGAAGGACCAGATGAGAAGGCAGGAAATGTGGAATATGCATAAATATAATTACAAGTATAGAAAACTTCTGGAAGAACCTCATGTTGATCAGGAACAAACACAGGAATGGTTAAGGAGAGGCAAATTCAAACCAAGAGATGTAAGGTTAATATTGGTGGCCCAAGACAGTGGGCTGCATACACATTGGTTTACAAAGTCCATTGAACGTGTGGGTGAAACAGACAAATGTAGGCTTTGTAAAACTAAATTGGAATGAGACGCACACCTTATTGCTGGTTGTGACATGCTAATGGCAGAAGGACTGTATATTGAAAGGCATAATAATGTGGCAAGATTGTTGCACTAGGGATTGTGCAAACATTATGGTATTGAAGTGGCTGAAAAACACTGTAAACATAAGCCACAAAGCATCATAGTAAATTATGAAGTTTACATCCCATGGGATCATCTATAACCAACATTTCAAAAGATAGATGCTAGAAAACCAGATATAGTGGTCCATGAAAAGAAGACAAACGTAGCATCGATATGCATAAAATATCTGATATACTATATAAGGTCCAAAAGGCCCATAGGTATCTATTTTCAAATCCTAAATCAGACCCTGCAGTCGTTGCTTTTGCGAATCCATCTGTTGCCAAACATTTTAAAGATGATAACCCATTCCCTTCTGACAAAGATGGTAAAGCTTTGATAAATTTGATAAGAACGTGCATTCTTTTTCTAATTTAGCCTTCAGAATTCTGGACTGCCAAGCACATATGCTAAAATTTCTGCTTGTATCTTTTGAAAGTATGAGAAAGTTAACTGCTAACCACCCTTCTTCAGATATTAAAGCATCTCCAGTTATTCAACAGTTTCTGTTTCTTAGGTAACCAAACACTTGTTGAAGTGCTCTTAATGACTCTGCTGATGCTGTATACAGAGCAGCTCTTACTGTATCAGTAATGAGAATGTTTCTTGGTTGTGTTTACAAAATTTACCACAGGAAATCTTGAATTTTCCAGAAATAGAGAGGCATTCTTTGGTCCCTCTTCTGATGAGATTCTTAAAAGGTTTGCTGAAAGAGGAAAGTTATTTCAGTGGGTCACTCAGATATTTTCAGTCCCCCTTTCCAAAATTTAACAGAGCCTTTTCTTTCAATTCTGTTTGCCTTTACCGTGCTGTTTTTTTTTTCTGTTTCCTATATTTTTATAGGAAACAGAAAAAACACCAAGGTAAAGGCAAATGGAATTTTAAAATCAATGGCAAAGAGCCTCAAAAAAAAAAGGAGGTAGCCTCCCAGAACATAGGACAGTCCCAAATGACTGAATAACTATATGCTTCTTCAGGTGTTCTCCACTTACCACCCTGAAAAAACATTAAATATTTTCCAAAGTCTAGGACTTCATTTTCTTCAGCAATGTCATTTGTCGTACATCTGGTGCTTTCAAAGGAGACACTAAGGCACGCAATGCATTTAAGTCATTTATTATACAAACACACATCAGGAGCTGTAATTTGTACATATACTTATACTTCAAACTTCATATGCTTACTGACCAATTCATTACTTCTAATACGCTCACATATGCATCTCCATTCAAGCTTACATCCACAATGGCTGACTACACAAAATGGCACTGATCTCACACATGTTCAGTAACTTATATACAAGTGCTATCTAGCTACAGTGGCTGACTAGGTTCAATATACACACTGATCTTCATCCTCTCTCTTTAATTTTGTTCAACATTGTAGATATGAGAACAAACACAGTTAACAGCTAGACATTATTTCAGCATTTCAACACACCAAAACTGATTTCAAGTCCAAGTCACTGGGTATTTAGGATTTGGTTTGGAAATTCTTCCTGACCTAGTTACATAAAAATTCTTACTGGGTTTAGCAACAGGAACAGTGTCTAGGAATTCTTTCAAAACTGGAACATCAGGGTTTACATCAAACTTGTTTGAAGAAAAAACACTCACTTTCCCCTTGAATATGAACATTTGTTGAGTCACTCTGGGAATTAGAGTCGTCAGCACTGGCAATCTGCTGTGTCACTGGTTTGGAGACTAGTAACACATGTCTACGATTCCTTCTGAAATCCATTCCTTCAAATTGTATGATGTAAGATCTCTGTTCTTCACAAATGTTTTTCATGATTCTCTCTTGGTTATATCCTTTGGATGTTTGCATTCTCACAACTTCTCCTTGTATAATGGTCTAAGGGGTTTACTGGTCTTATCATAGTACAACTATTGTGACTGACATTTTCTCAAAAGTCGAGCTTTGACCACACTGTTGTTTTTTGTATTTGGTACTAACAATTGTTTCCTGATTGGATGAGTTGTTCTAGTCTGTCTGGACGTCAATCTCTGAGCAGCTGAGCCAAATAAGTTGTCTCGAGGAATGTTTCTGATATTGAGTAAGTTAAGGAAAACATCGGCACCATCTCTCTTGGATTATTCTCCAATAAGTGCCTTGCACTCTGAACTGCACGTTTAGCTAAACCATTGGCTTGTGGATACTCAGAACTACTGGTAACATGGAAGAAATTCCCACATGTCAGCAAATCTCTTACACTGCTGACTAGTTAACTGTGCACCATTATCAGACATGACTTTGTGCGAACTACCATGGGCAGAAAAATGTATTTTCAATTTTGTAATAACTGTGTTGGATGTCAAGTTAGGATGCAGGTCAATTTCAAACCAATTTGAGTAAGAGTCTACTAATAATAAATAATGCTGACCATTCCATTCAAAAACATCTGTGGCAACCATCGACCAAGGTAATTCAGGAATTTGGTGTAGTTGCAGTGGTTCTTTTTGTTGATGTGGTTTAGTGCGGTTGCAAATTGAACATGCTAGAGTTTCCTTCTCTATATCTTTGGACATAGAAGGCCAAAAAGCAATGCCTCTTGCCCTTCTTTTGGTTAAATCATACCTTGGTGACCATGATGCAAGATCTTGCTATATTCCCATTGTAAGGCTTTAGAAGTTACCACTTTTGGACCATTCATAATGATTCCATCTTCCATATGGTGAGCTCATCTCTGTTTGGAAAATACTGCTGAATGTCAAGTGGTAAACTGGTAAGTCATGTTGGACATCCTTGACTGATAATATTTTTTAGCTTCTGCAGAATTGGGTCTGAAGCTGTGGGATTTCTTAGTTCATCAAGCCATGACACAAAATTGCTGACATCCAAGACTTCAAAGTCTGCTGTTTCATTCTCATGCTGCTCTGTCATTTGTCTGGGTGGGACAAAGCGTCAGCCAGGAACAAGTGTTTGCCCTTTTTGTAAACAATATCGAAATTGTTCTTTTGCAATTTTAACATCCTGCATTGCAGATGAGCTGGAGGTGTATGCCCTGGCTTTTGCAAAATTGTTACTAGTCGTTGGTGATCAGTCTCTATTTGGATAAGCCTACTATAAATATAATCATTGAACTTTGAACATGTGATCACTATTGCCAACAGTTCTTTCTCTGTTTGTACATAATGCATCTCTGTTTGAGTTAAAGTTCTTGATGTATAGGCTACTGGTATGCCTTCTTGAAGACATGCTGTACCAAGAACATACTTTGAAGCATCACAAGAAAGACTTACAGGTTTATGAACATCATAACATCTCAATGTGGGTGGACTGGCAATTTACTGCTTCAGAATATCAAATGCTCTTTGGTGTTGCTCCAACCAGGACCAATCTACATTTTTGCATGGCAGCTCATGTAATGGTGCAGAAAGATCACTCAGTTCTGGGATGAACTTTTCTAAATAGTTGACCATACCTAGAAAACATTGTAAAGATGTGACATTCTCTGAAACTGGCATTTCCACAATTGATGTTGCTTGGACGGATCTGGTTGTAAGCCAGAACTGGTAAACAAATGGCCCACAGAAGTAACTTCTTTCAGCTTGATTTTATATTTCGGAAGAGTCAGTTTAAGATATACTTCATGTGCATGGTCTAGAGCTTTCCTGAGATTTCTATCATGTTTGTCTTCACCATTACCTCCAACAATAATGTTGTCTACTATAGCAGCACATGGATAACCAGGAAAAAGTTTGTTCAATGGCACATTGAAAGACTTCATTGGCAGAATTGATTCCAAATGGCATTCTTAAACATTTGTATCTACCAAATGGTGTACTGAAAGTAGTTAACAATGAATTTAAAATCCAGCAAAATTTGCCAAAAGGACTTTGTTGCTTCTAAGACTGAAAAAGCAGTGGAATTTGTCATGAGAGCAGCTATCTCATCTACTTCATGCATCGGATGATGAGAATGCTTAAGTACTTTGTTTATGTCTCTTGGATAAGTATATATATTTGAATATCATCTGGGCTTTACGTATGAGCTACGACCATGGAGGATACCTATTCAGTCAGTTTGTCTACTGGAGTAAGGATATCAAAATGCACCATTTTGTCTAAGTTCTGCTTTTACTTTACTCTGCTCTGCTACTGGAATCTTCCATGCTGGTCTGACTACTGGACTTACTTCATGGTTTAACTTCATTGAATATGTGACTGGAAGTTTACCAAGCTTGTCTTTGAAAATATCAGAATATTCACTAAAAATATTCTGTGTAAAACTGTCGTCATCACTCATACTTATATGGTTAACCTCTTTATAAAATGAAATCAGTCCCATTCTCAGAATGTCTTTGAGGCTTAACAGTAACTGCATATGTCTTTTGACTACATAAAACTGCAAGGCATAGCTGTTTCCAGCAGAATGGTATGAAAGGACTACTGTGCCATCTGTTTCAATCTCTTCACCACCATAAGCAACTAGTTTTGCACACTTTGCTGAATCAAGTTTCTCAACAGCTTTTACTCTAGCAAATATTTGTGCTGACATAGTGTTGCACTTAGATCCAGTGTCTATTTTAAGATCTACAGGTTTCCCAGATTTGTACAGTACAAAATGTTACGCTCTTTGCTGACAACTGATAGTCTGCTGTATTAACTGTTTCATCGAGCACAGAGACACCATCAACAAAGAAAGTTTGCTCACAGCTACAGTCTTTACTTGCTTCTTTGGATACTCTAGAATTGCAAGTCACTTTAGACTTGCAAAGCCTTTTGAAATTATTCCACTCTTTACATTTGTGACATTGCTGACCAAAAGCTAAACACTTTTTCTGTTTAGGTTCATGACTGCCTCCACAATTGTGAAAGTTGGCAATGAGGTTGGGTATGGCTGCCTTCAGTTTATGCTTATTTTCTATCTTAACTTTCTGTTGTACACTATCAACACTTACACTAGCAGATACTGCAAACATGGTTTCCTCATTCGTAAGTATATTTGTATGCTTTTCTGTCATCTCATATCTTTGGCAAATCTCAATGGCTTTGCTCAGTGTTAATTCACTATCTCAAAGCAAAATCTTTCTCACTGCATCATTATTAACACCACATACAAGATGTTTGTTATCAACTCATCTCTCACATCACCAAATCTGCAAGTTTTGCTTTATTTCTTAAGTCAGTAATATATGCAGAAATAGTTTACCAGGTTTTTGATTTCTAATGTAAAATGTATGCCTTTCCATTATAATATTTTTTTGAGGTTTACACATTTCTATAAATTTGCATTTTAAGCACTCAGGGTCTTCCTGTGTTTCAGCCTGTATCACAATATGGTGGTTCTCCCCCTCCCCTGCATACACTGCAGGTGCAAACACAAATGAATGTTTTTGCTCAATGGCTTCTGATCCATCTAATTTGAGAAGTATAAATGCTTTTGTACGTGCATCTTTATCAGAAAATACAGCTTGTATGAAAATATTGTATTCTTGCTCAAACACTTGCCAATTCTCAGCAATATTAATATCAAGCACCAGCAGTTCAGGTCTGCAAAATCATTCTTTGAATAACTGCTGACCTGTTTTCAAGTTCAGTCCTGGATATTACTCCAGTTCTAAATCTGTCCCTCATGATTTGCAAGCTGCTTTAACTTCAGATCCCACTTCTGACACCATGTCACATGTCTTTTGTATTTAAATGAGACACTGAGGCACCGAATGCATTTAAGTCATTCATTATATAAACACACACCAGGATCTGTGATTTGTGCATATATTTCAAACTTCATATGCTTACCGACAGATTCATTACTTCTAACACACTCACATGTGCATCTCCATTCAAGTTTACATCCACACTGGCTGACTATACAAAATAGCACTGATCTTGCACATGCTCAGTAACTTATATACCAATGCTATCTATAGTGACTAACTAGGTTCAGTATACACACAGATCTACAGCATTAGATGACCTCAAACAAGTAGGTTCTGAGAATAAGTCAATAGGTATACATTTAGCATTGGAGTCCCTTCCACATTTTCAGGGGATTCCTTCTCATCCCTGATATCAAACATTTTCTACTTCCTCCAGTCCTGGAACAAATATTGTCTCTATGGGTCTTAGAACCACCAAAAAAAACCATGGAAATGATTTTATTCTAGAATCTTTCTGGTGACAAAGAAAGAGGGCACTTAGAGACCAGTCATAGACATTTTCTTTTCTAAACCTTCACATCAAAGGCTGAAATAATTTCCCTTCAGTCTTTGATAGCCCTCATCTCTCCTCTCAGTTTTTTAGCTTTACATTTAAAATAAAATGGTTATTGTCACATCTTATCATCACATCTCTTTTCTCAGAGTTCAGATATTTTTTTATGCTTTTCTGTGTTTTGTTTACATTTTCTCTTTCCTGTCTTACCATTTCGGCTATCTACAGCTCCCCAGCTGTTTACAAACTGGCTCCAGTAATAGCTTGCTGTATATTAAAGGGATTCATATTGTTCCATATTTAGTCAAATATTTGCAGACTCTTTTTCAAATGTCAGGAATTTTGTGCCTGGGTAAAAATCCTTCTTCTCAGTCTGGGGTTCCAGGTGAGCATATGGAAATCTTTCTCATTCCTTCTCAAAGGATAGTCTTTCTGGGATGGCTTTTAGATCCATTCCTCATAAGGGTGTTTCTTCCTCAGAACAAAGTAAACCTTTACAAGGAACAGTTTCAGATTTTCTTCTACTAGACTCTGACTTCAGCCAGGAAAGAGAGAGGGTATCTCAGAGAACAAATCCTTCATTTGTGCCTAAAGTCATTTCAGGCTTTACTTTGTGTTAAGATATTCCCCTTCCTGATTTTTCCAGAGTCAAAAAATAATAGAGAGAAAGGATTTTACATATTCTGGATATCTATAGGCTACTCAAGTACTATATTGGCAGGGCTAACATATTTAGGTGATTGGATCAATTGTTTATTTTTTTATAAATTTAAGAAAAATGGACAATTTCAAAACAGATAATTACCAAATGGTTATGTCTTGTTTTAGTTTTGGGTTATTCTTACCATAACAAGTCACTTACAGCAAAGGTAAGATCCTATCCTACCATGACTTTGGCTTCTTCTGTGCCTTTTTGGAAAGGGGTGGAGTCTATAGGTATCCTAGAGGCAGCAACATAATGAACACAGCATATATAAGTTAACTTATCATGACAGCAGATATTTCATTATATTACTGTGGCAGAAGGATGCCCAGCTGTCCATCCTCATTTTTTGTGGTATATTTTTTGCCAGGGTGTGGTTATTTATACAAATGTTTTTTTTTTTTTTTTTTTCAAGCATATAACTAAAACAGGGCTCTAGTCTCCATTACTTTGATGCAAGAAGGCTTTGAAGGTTTGGTGCCTTAACAACAGAATTTATGCACCTTTACTCAAGCTGCTCAGTGGTTAGGATTCACGGAAGATGCCCCAAATCTCTGGGTGCTGGCCAGTTGTTATCTCCTTGGCAGGATATAACTCATGTATTTTCATTTACTCCAATAGAGATCTATTTACACATTTGTTGTTATGGTAAATTAACTAATCCAATTACACTTTCACCTGGATAATGTCTAATTTACTAGAAAATTAGCATATTTTCAGATACATTTCTTGCAAAGACACTACCATCTGTTATATTTGCCCTTTTTATAGCTATGTCTTGTTGATTAGATCTGGGTGTGTTCATTTCTCCAGTATGATACAAATTGGATGTTGTTAGGAAAGTCAGAAAATTAATCTCACAGTTACAAATCCACAGTTTATGTACGATTTCATAGAAACAAAGGTGATGTTTATTAGATCACTGTTGCAGTATTGCCGACAATTAGGAATTATCCTGCCAAGCATACTGTACAGCTGGCCAGTTAACAAAAGCTTGGGCATCTTCCTCTTCTATCATATGTCTGACCAGCAATGTATGCATGAGACTATATGCAGCAACACAAGGGATATATGGGTGTGAAAATCCTCAGAGGTCTCTTGCCACCTGTCCTTGTAGGTAGACTGCATCTCTTATGGTTGCCTGTCAGCCATACAGCATTTGCCACTTTCATTCATGTAGGCAAATAAGTATCCCTGTTGGAGACAATTCCTATTTTTCCCGACACGTTTGATAAAAATGTTTAAATTCTATGTCATCTAACAAAGGGAGAGAGAAAGATGTGACTGTAGTTAGCTGATTTGTTATAAGGATAGTCATACCAAGTGTCTGTTTTGTTTAGGACCTGAACATAACTTTAGGAAGTGTTCTATCTGTAAATCATTTTAGCTTTTGTAAATCTTTACTTTGAAAAGAAACAGTTAAAAGAATTATCATGAGGGATGATGACCTCAGAGTAGTTGCACTCTGATATTCCTCAACAGCGCTGTAAGAAGCTAAAGAAGCTGAAATAGTCAATGATTTCTGCTATCCAGCCAGAATTGGATGTCTCTAATTAAGGCACAGTTTCCCTCCGAATAGTCCTTCTACTGATCAAAAAAGCTTTTTAAATTTCTCCAAAACTTTCTTAATTCTTGCCCTCCCTCTCCTTCCACTCATCAGAAAAGGAAGAAAGATGCCTCTTCTGAATACTTCAGATTCTGATATTGAGTCTTTGGCTTATTCTTCCTAGATTCAATATCCTACAGGATCTGAGTAAGATGATGAAGACAATCTATCCCTCACTCTGCTTTAGAATAACTGTATATTGGAGACACAATTCTGAACATGATGCAGGAGTTCAACTGGGAAGGAAAGCAAGTTTCAATAACTCAGAAAATAAATTATGACTTATTGAACATGGATGTCCCTAAGCCTTCAGCAGTTCATCTTGTGTTAGATGTCTTGTGAGATGCATTCATGTCTGCATCTCTAGCACATAAATTATAGCCATCTGCACCTAAAAAATTGATAAGCTGATAAGATAGAACCCCTCTTCTGCCCAGCTGTGATATCACTGGAGTCTAATAAGGCTTCCAAACTTTTATCATTTTCTATTACCAAATAATAAAGACATTAGAGCTATGCACATGTACAGAAGGAAGGTGTACAGGTCTGCCTCTCATTACAGATTTGCAGCTCCTGCATTAAACTGTCAAAACCATATGACTAGAAACTTGCTGGCAATTTCTAATGACAAGAATAAGCTATTTTCTGACATCTTTGATTCTGACAATAAGGATGCTTTACAGAATATGCTCAACTTAGCTACACAGGTAGCATGGCATTCCATAAAATATAGGCACAATGCTGCCAATGTCTCTTCCAGAGCAGGAACTACTGGATCTGTCTTTAGGATGTATCCTTAGCATTGTGTTTAGTCTTTGCCTGATGATGTTAATGCAATGCTTTTGGATGTTTCTCTAGACAATGACAATCTGCTCTGACCCCTTTCTGCTGAAATATTAAAAAATAACTGTAATAAATGGGGAAATCTATGAATAACTTTAAACGGGTCTTTCTTCCTTTCCCCTTTACCAATGTTTCAGAGAAACTATTTGTCTAAAGCCAGAACATTTTTCCATAAAAAGCCCAAAATCCCAGCAATGCAAAATACATTCTCAAAGAAAAAGTGGCAGGATTAACCTAAGACAGACCTTAAATGATCTAGAGGATGTTTTGGTGACAAAAGACCTAAAATATGACTACCTTCCTCCATACGACCCCACTTTCCTGCACTTCAGGTACCCCTGAGGATCTTTACTGGTAGACTTTCTCAGTGACTATGCCTTTAGAAAATGATAACATCAGACTTGGGTACCTAACAGCATTCAAAATATGTACAGATGCAACCTAGAATTTCCTTCTGGTTCCATCTGGCAACCTTCAAGTACACCCAAGCCAACAACACCTGGTTCTTCCAGTCTTACTAAAGTTATTCCATCAGGATAACATAGAATTAATTCCATAGAATTAATTCCTGTTTACCAGTAAAGAAAGGGGCTTTATTCCAAGCTCTTCTTCAAACCAAGAAAAGAAGATACATGGAGATCTATTCTGGCCTTATCCTCCCTAAATATACATTTGTAAAAATTCTTACATTCAAGATTTTCACCCTCCGAAGTTTACTTCCTATGATTTTTCCAAATGTTTATTCGGTCACTTTGGATCTGAAAAATGAACACTTTCTCATTCTAGCTATGCAAATCACTGAAAGATCTTAAGATGTTGTGCTTTTGAAATCATTTTAAATTTTCTGCTTTGCATTTTACCTCTCTACAGGTTTATGTCATACCATTGAAAGAGCCATTCAGCTTACTACTATTCATCAAGATAATAGCATCAAACAGTCCATTCAGCAAACTTTTACATTGCCGAATCTTGCCACATTGAATTACATTAGCTGACCATCTGGTAAGAGAGAGCTATATTTTTTTGTTTTTGTTTTACTTTACTTATTACCATATATACCATACCATCTGTTGTGTTGGGCAACTAATGTAATTGTAAATTAAAAATAGTAAAATGATGTAATGCTGTGCTGAATGGACTTGATGCCTGTTAGAATAGCAGTTCACTGAATGGATCTTTAGATGGGGTGACATAAACCTCTCACTACAGCACCAAGAGTTATCACAAAATACCCACCTCTTTTGATTATGTAGATTTCAAAGTATCTGCATCTACCCTTACTTAGACAACCTTTAAGCCAGGGTATTTCAGTTTAAAAAATTTCAGTTTAAAAATCACTACAGCACCTACAATTTCTGGATATTTCCAGCATGATGTAAAGCAAAAAACATTTAAATCTGCAATATAAAAAGCACTACCTTCACCATTATACCTGCTCATGCATACATATGACTAAGCCTCTAAGAATAAAGTTAACAATCCAACTTGCTTTTATCTTCTCGCTACAAACCTACGTCTTGCTTCCTCTTAAAAATTCTTTACAAGCCCTTCCAATATCATTTTAAAAGACTCTTAAGTTTATTTCAACTTTCTAACTTCTATTACTAACTGTAGAACTATCTACTGTTAGATCAAAACATTTTCTTCTTTCAATTTACCTAGCTGTCAGATTGATTGTATAATTTTCTGTATGTTAATATAACCAATGTGTTATGTTTAGCTGCAATGTTAGTCTGTACTTAATTGTAATGTTAGTCTGCACTAAAAATGAGTACCATCTCTCTGTACTATAGAATTAATGACACTGATATTTAATATTTTGTATCTTCATGAAGCTTGTCTCCCCAGGCCTTCACTGAAAATTGGTTTCTGACCCAGTGGACTTTCCCGGTCAACAAATGTCAATAAATCTCAATAAATAAATATATGTCTTTTCTCCCACAAGAAAAAATTCCAATTTCTATCTTCCTGCTTTCTGTCCCTCTTGCATCTGGAAGCAGCCTCTACAAGAGTAATTCTGAAAGCCCTGGAGTACATGGCATCAACAATACAAATGATTCTCTACGCCAGATTTCATATGAGGAAGATTCAGTGGTACTTAAAACCTAAAATCAATTTGGACACAACAGTGCCACCCTCTGACCTTCCCAATCCCACTCTTGTCTTTTGTGAAGAAAGAACTCTAATTGTGAGTAAAACAAGTAATACATATTCCAGGTTTTCCTTTCTGGCTCCTTCTCTCCTCCAGAAGATGTCAACAAATGCTTTGCATGTGGCTTGGGGAACTGTTTTAATGAGCAAGAAAGTCCAAGAGGTCTGGACAAATCAAAACAGGCACAAGCACATAAACATGAATGAGATGAAAGCTCTTATCTTTGCATTGCAGACTATTCATCACATCTGGTCTTCAAGTGCTTTGCAAGTCTACGCAGTTATGTGATAAATTAACAGACAAAAGAGAGCAAAGCTTTACCATACTTGCAGGATGGCCATGATGGCTTGGGATTTTCCTTTTCACTGTAGTATCTGTCTACAAGCAAGTTACATCAGAAGTTACTTAAATTGCAGATTACATGAGCAAATACAAGCAGACCTTAATGAATGGACACTGAACAGAGAGGTCTTCTTTCAAATTGTCTATCAGTGGGGACCTCCTCAAAAATTATTTTTGCCTCCCCATTGTACAGACAGCTCAGGCTGTTCTGCTCCAGAGTTCCATACAGGGAAGCATAGAAAAAAGATACCTCATCAATGTGTTAAGAAGGGAAATTCTTATATGCCTTCCCTTCTTCTCCACTGGTTCTGAAGGTCCTTCTGAAGATTCAGAAATACAATCCATAAATGTAGCTGCTGATTTCCTTTTGGCCCAGACAATACTAGTTTACCCTTTTTTTTCATCTAGCCAGAGGCAATCATCACAAGTTAACTTACAAAATGGACTTCTTCACATAACAAAGAGACTCTATTATTAAACCAAATCTAAACACACTGAATTTGATAGTTTAGATAGGCTTCTAATTGTCTTCAGGCACCACATCTGCTAAAACAGTTTCTGAGTTACAAGCCCTAATGCAGTGATGGTGAACCTATGACACGTGTTAAAGGTGGCACATGCCACGATAGTTTGGGTGACCCGTCAGTGATCACCAGTACCTGAGGTACCAAACACACTGCTTTTGGATTCGTTGCTCATGTGAAGTGCACTGAATTATTTTGTGCAGGGAGCTTTTGACATGCCAAACCAAAAAGTTTTGCCATCACTGCTCTAATGTGATCACCTGCCTTTTTGGTCTTTTATAAGAATAGGGTAACCCTTGGGAGTTATCCATCTTTTATGCTTAAGGTGGTCACTGAAATTTTTATGAAACAGTATATTCATCTTCCTACAGTTTTTCCTAATCCTCAAAATAAGAGATAAAGAATTCTTTGTTTAATACATGTCCACAGGCAACAACATTTTGTTTGGACAAATCAACAGCCATCAGAAAATCTGAACAGTTAATTATTTCCTTTGATGGATAAAATATGAACTTTCCTGTTTCTAGAGAGACCATATTCAGCAAGATTTTTTGAGTCTCTGGGCTTTTACTTTGCAGATCTCATGCATTGTACACTTTTTATTTCACACTTTTTCTGCTTCTCACTACTATCCTAGTTACTTTCATCCAAACTACTTCCCTCTCTTTTTAGCAGGTATTAACTCATCGCCTCCTTCCATTTTTTCCCCTTTCTTTTTCACCCATGCCTCTCATTTTCTTCAGCTTTATACATCTCCATAGAATATCTAGAAATAGTCTGTCCAGCTCTCCTTTCTGGCACTTGCCCCTTGTTTTCCAGTTTCTGGCTATTACACTCTTCACCTCTGTTTCTATTAGTACCACTGTCTACATTTAATGTTCCTGCCAATCAGCCCCTCCCCTTATTCCCTATACCCCACATGTTAAATTCCTGGACATGTTGTTCCTTTTCCAAATATTATCTTCCAAATTTCCAGTGCCTCTGTCCATGTCTTTTGTACCCAGGCATATATATACACACAGCATGCTTTTCATGCTTGCCACTTGTATCATGCATCTCCACCATCCTGGCTCTATTTTCCTTCCCTTCTTATATAATTATTTTGGTGTGAAATACCAACTGTGCAACACTCTCAATATTGGATCTCTTACCCAAGCATTTTCTGCACCTCTGATGTTATTGTGAGGGTTTTTCACCATTCAGCTTCCCTAGTCTGCCACCCTTATTCCTTCTCCCATGTTTTCCTATATCTTTCTTTGTGGTTTCCTCCACCAACCACTCTGATTTTCCTAAATCAATCTGCTTTTAATTTTCCCTCTCCTTTCCCATTTCTCTGAAGAAGTTTTCTATTTCCTTTCTTTTCTTTTGTTTCTGCTTTCTCGCACTTCCTGAGCCATTTTCTTTCAGTCTAATGTATGTCCACTATTCATTTTGTGTTAACCCATATTCCTGTATGGGTTGGAAAAATAGCTGTTCTATCTCTTGCTTCATTAATTTCAACTGCCCTTTTATCCCCTTTTTCTTCCATTTTTCTGCATGTTTCTTCCCTATGAAAGTACCCCATGCTCCTTCCTCCCATATGTTGCTTTCTTTCAATTGTCCCTATGTCATGCTTCCCCATCTCTTTAGTGCCACATCATTCATTCTTGTATAGCTTTTCCACCATCCTCTTTTTTGCTTCCCTTTCCTCTCTGTCTACCTAAGTAGATTATATGCTAAGTTATGTATGGGTATGTGTGGGAGTCACCTGATCCATTTTTATTTACTGCATCTTAGCTTGCTTTTTTAAGACCTTCTCCAGTTTCCTTTCTGTATTCACCCTTCCAAGTCCTCCTGTAATTTTAGTAGCTTGGTCTCCATTCAGTGCACTGACAGGTTTCTTAGTGCATGCACTATAACTGGCAGAATCATTAGACTAATCACACTGATTCTACCTAATTGTGTGTATGTTTTATGTCTTCCCCTTTCCAATAGCCCCTGAATCTTCTCTTTCCCCTTCTCCAAATTCTTTTGCATTGTATCACTTAATGAGTGTCTTACATATATGTACACATATTTGGGGTATTCCCTCTCCTAAAATGTGTCACACTCATCCCTTTCCTTTTTCTTCACCTATCCTGAACACCACTGTTTTTTCTGGTTAATTCTAAATCTTTTCATTCCTTGCAAAATCTGCTTTATTTCCTCTATGGCCATAAGTTTTCAGTCATCTGCATACATTAGGAACCGTGACTGTACTCCTGTTCTTTTCTCCAATTCTGCCTTTTCCTCATGTTAGTCATCTCTTCTATGACTAGTATGAAGAACCCTAGGGAGAGGGGATACTCCTGGCTGATCCCCCTCCCCAATTTTAATGCCTTGGAAACTCTTTCATTTACCATTACCTTTATTGTTGGCTCTTTGTAAATTGCCTTTATAAGTCCTATACATTTTAACCATTGGCTTCTTTCTATTATCTTCCAGAGGAATTCTCATCTGACTGCTGATTTTTGTAGTTGAAGAAAGACCACGCCTCTGTTCCTCCTCAGATGTTCACCAGTTGTCCTTCCAGTATCATTCCACTACTTTCACTACAATTGATAACTTTCCTTCTAGTTTAATTGTATTACTTCTTCCTCTATCCTTATTGCTTCTCTGTACCATTTTCCACATTCCCTTTGTGTTCCGCTCAGTCCTCCTTCCAGTTTTATCTCTTCCTCCTCCCACTCATCTTCCCTCCTTTTTCACCCATCCTCTCTGATGACTTTTCTCCCCCAACTGTTGATTTGATTCCATCCCAGCAGTGTTTCCCAATTCTATCTCATCTATAGTGTTCTCCACTGTCTGTTCTATGAGTTTTTGTAGTTGTTGCTATCATTTTTCCTCTTGTACCCCACGTCTCTTGATCCCAGCATCTCCCCTTAATCCATCTGTAACTTTATTGTCATAGCTACCACTGCATGGTCTGTACTCTGCCTTTAACACAGGTACATCTACATCAGATGTTTTCCATGCACAGTATCAGCATTTCTGACTTGGTGAACTATCCAAGGTCCTTGAAAATCAGTGTACCAGTTTGCTCAACAGCCTAATTTTCATAAGCTGCACCCACAGTCTGTTGCATTTACATGTTGCACCAAAAATATGTTGCATTATAAAGCAGAGAGTTTTCTGAATTACAAGCCCTTTATGCACTATTCAAAACTTATGCAAAACAGCTATGAATTCCATCATCAGTTTCCATATAAATCTAATATCCTATATTTAAACTGCAGAGAAGATGATTTTATTTCTTTTTGTATTTATACTGAGAGTGTCACTGTTCAAAATCAATTAGTGAGTTTATTTTTAAATGCAGCATGAGAAGAAGAATGGCACATTTCAGGAAAATGCAGGACAAAATAATCATCAGCCACTGCATGGTATAAAACTTCTTTTCACTGGAAAAAGTTATTTTACTATAGTGGGTTATTGATTCTAGTACTGAATTTTTTGCAGCACATTAAGGTGTGTGTGTGTGTGTGTGTGTGTGTGTGTGTGTGTGTGTGTGTGTGTGTGTGTGTGTGTGTGTGCGAGCGTGCACATGCCTGTGTGTATGTGATGCTAACTACTACTTACTGAGTGACTAATATCAGTGGCTTTTTCTTGTTTTTCAATGCAACAGTATTTGTTTTAAGAAATGTACTCACAAAGCAGAATTTTGGTTATTGGTGCAAGGCACTTCTACATATTTATTGTCTTTTACTTGAATGGTATTATCATGGTACCATTTAGGACTCGTTATGCGCCGACTAGCTCTCATCTGCTGTAAAAGTACATTCTGTGCTTGATGACAATAAACGCACAGAACTTAGGCTGAAAAGCAGAAAAATAATAAACACTCTAGCAAGAACTTCGTCATAAAAAGAAATAGATACTATCAATTGGGGACAGCACAGTGATGAAGCGGTAGCATTGTCGCCTCCCAGCAAGAGTTATTCTGGTTTGATTCTCAGCTAGGGTGCCTTTTGTGTGGAGTCTGCATGTCCACCCTGCATTCATGTGGGTTTCCTCTGGGTGCTCCGGTTTTCTCCCACGTTGCAAAGTCATGCGTCTGTAGAGTTTCTCCCTGGGCCTCTGCTGAAAATTGGCTCATTATAAGTCAGACTTACCCAGTTAACAAATGTAAAATAAAATAAATAAATAAAATAAATATTCAAAATATTTATAAACATATTGCTGTGACAAATTATAATTACAGGTCTAATGGGCCTTTTTAGTCAGCCAGTGGAAGTGACAAATGTAAACAAGTGAGTTACAACACAGCATGAATTTCCTAGACAGTCAGACTTAACAGTTAAGCAAATAAAAGTAGAAAAAGCAGTTATTAAAGAGGCACCAAAACATTAAAATGTACTTTAGTAATCTCATTTATGTAACCAAGTAGCGTCTTTCATTACAATAGCATCACAAATCACAAGATTCAAAAGCTATACGCAAAACAAACCATAATATGTAACTTCTTAAGTCTGGGAATAAAACC
Source organism: Protopterus annectens (assembly GCF_019279795.1). Lineage (NCBI taxonomy): Eukaryota > Metazoa > Chordata > Ceratodontiformes > Protopteridae > Protopterus > Protopterus annectens. The sequence continues at coordinate 1,016,458,160 of NC_056729.1, forward strand.
TGAAAAAGTTTCTTTCAGTTGAGTTGTGTTTCTTCAACTGCAGGAGTGCTTGTCTGATATGATGTTTTATTTCTATGCTAGTAATATGTAAATATCATCATCATCATCATCAGCCCCCTTCTTCCCATTTTTCTACATGGGGTTGGGGTATTGTGCTGTCACCAACTCTCTCGATTCAGTGCCACACTCCTGCCTTCTTCAACACTCATGCCTGATTGTCGCAGATCTCCTTTCACACAATCCATCCACCTCTTTGCTGGACATCCTCACTTCCTCTTACCTTCTTCCTGTCTGTCCCAAATCTTCCTCACTAGATTGTTTTCTGCTTTTCTACACATGTGCCCAAACCACAGTAATCTGTTCTTTTTGATCTTTTCTGCAATTGGGGCTACTTTATCTTCTGCTCTTATGCCCTCATTTCTTCATCTGTCCCACAGTGTGCATCCTAGCACCTTTCTCAAGCAGTTCATTTCCATCACCTCTGGCTTCTTCAACTATTTTGCCTTTACTGCCCAGGTTTCTGTGCCATACAGTAGTACTGGTCACACCACTGTCTTGTACACCTTACTTTTCAGCTTTGTTGGCATTCTTCTGTCATAAACTACACCCGATACTCTATGCCAGTTGGGTGCAGCCCCTCTGATTCTAGCTTTGGCCTCTTCATTCAGACTACCCTTCTCCTCAACTACTTCTCCCAGATACTTGAAGCTGTTTACCTGTTCCACTATCTACCCTTCTATCTCTATTCTCAGCTTCTTCTGATTTTCCCAATTTGCTGCCATTACCACCATTTTATCTGTGCTTGGTTTCATCCCATGTGCCTTCAGTTTTGCATTCCATTCTCCTATCCTTTGCTGAAGTTCTATAGAGCTCAGAGTCTGCCTGTACTGCCACATCGTCTGCATACAGCAACTTTGTAAATATCTATAAATATATTTTTAAAAAACAATGTCTCCAAGTCCAAGCACAAGTTACAGCAGGACTAAAATCAAACCAAGACTGTGTTGCATAAGTCACTTCCCTTTCTGGATTCCAGTATTATCAAACAACTAAAGTCTGTACAAAATCCTCATTAAAAAGTAAGGACGCTGTTGCTTTACTTCTAATAAAGTTCACAAGGTCACTCGTGAAAGAACGGCACTAGGCGAGGTCTTTACTAAGGAATCCAATCTGTACTCTACATGGTTCTGCTATGAAACTACGACTTCCTGAAAGCTGACAAGCTGAAAAGATGAAAAAAAAAATTACAAAAATTCAAAAGGGTAAAAAAAACAGTTGAACTGCTTTTTGTAGGGTGGCAAACAGCGCTCAGCATTGTGCCATTCTTCTTTTCTGCACAGTAGTGACACTCAAACAATTGCACCGTGAGTATTTGTAGGGGAGAGCCACTTCCGATAGCTACTATACGGATCAAGAAATTCCAAGACAGAATAACATTTATGATCCCTCAACCAGTAACTTCACACTTCAACAGGAGCCAACTCAGTGACATATGACACCTTATGGAAACAGACTGTGTACAGTAAAATATACTCAGCAACCAACAACTATACAGCAAAGATCACAACACAGAGTCCAGCCACCAGCCAAAGAGTTACAGATCCTTGGCTGTTGGAAGAGCCAGCTGGGGTGGTGGGAATGAATAGCTTTTTGCCAACTCACCCACACTGACAGGACGGCAGGAGTTACTGCCCACAATTTGACATGTTTCTGGAGATAGATATACTACTGTGGTTGTTATCATGCAGCAGATTGTCATTGTGTTTCCTCTGCTGCAGGCCCAGATGGTTTAAATGGTTTCCTTTTAGCAAACATTCTAATTCAATGTTTGACAGAATCTGCTTCAAAATTCATTAAAATTTGGTTTAGTCATTAAATTTTGATTTTGCTCCCAATGAATGGCTTGAAGTAGTTGTCATTCCAATACCTAAGGGTAATGTATGTTCTTCTGTGAATGATTAAAAAACAATTAGTGTTCTTCTGTGAATGATTAAAAACCAATTAGTCTGACCAGTATCCCATGGAAATACACATACAATTAACTTCCTTACTAGCATCTGAATCATCCATAAGTATGGGCATATTCTTACATGGCTTTGTTTCCCTTACTGGTATCCTTATTATCTATAGGTATGGGTATATTCTAACATGGCTTTGTTTCCTTTACTTGTATTTGAATCATCCACAGGTATGGATATATTCTAGCATGGCTTTTCTCCCTTACGGGTATTGAAATCATCCATAGGTATGGATATATTCTAACATGCCTTTGTTTCCCTTACTGGTATCTGAATCACCCACAGTTACACTGGTATCTGAATCATCCATCGGTATCGACATTCCAGTTTAGTGAACTTGATTATCTTTTACAATAATGTAACCACAGCCTTAGACCAAGGTCTGCCATAGTTGTAATATACACAGACTATTCTAAAGCCTTTGATAAGGTACCTCATTGTGAAATTATCAATATCACAGAGGATTTGCATCTAAACCCTTACATCACGCCAAGTGGGTCTGTGATTGCTTATAAGGCATGATAGGTAAGGTAAAGATTTTAAATAATTTATCATCTACCAAAACTCTTAGTACGGGTGTTCTCCAGGGATCCATGCTTGGACCTCTGTTGTTTGGGCTATTTATAGTTAGAATGACCATGACTAGAAATATGTGGCTAAGCAAACCTGCAAATGACACCTAAATTGTGGCATTGATAACAACACCTATGATCAACATCAAGTCCAACAGTTTCTTTACCCACTGTTGACATGGACTTCATATAGTGGTATGAGATTTAATATGATAAAAAGAATGCCTGTTCACTATAGTGCTTACAGTCACATCTGTCCATATGCTTAAGACAACACTATCTTTGCCATGGCCTCATACACTATGGACCAGGGCATTTTTAAGGAGAACAAATTAACCTTTGTGTAGCACTTGAACATAACACTAAGAAGATATTATGGGGCTCTTCAAATGTAATAAAATGTATAGTAAGCAGCTCTAGCAATGTTCTGATACCAACATTTAACACAGTTATTAGACCACTATTGGAGTATTGAAGTTAATTTTGTATATATAATATCTCACAGCTAAAAAACATGGAACAAGTTCATCAGTGCCAAATTCTTAAAATAGCCTTACTTAGGCTCTAAATTTGTGTGTAATATGTTGAACAAGGTAAGGCTGGAAATGACTGCCATTACATTTTGATTAGTGCCAAATTCTAAAAATAACCTTACTTGGGCTTAAAAGTTGTGCCAAATATGTTGAACAAGGTAAGGCTGGAACTGACATTACATGTGGTTATATATGTGACATCAGTAGTTAGGCCATTCAAAAAATACCTTAGTGCACAGGAGAGCATATAACATGCTGCCAGGTACTCCACTCTGAACTACTTCCCCTTCTCAGTCTGCCACTGGTGCATCCCCAGCCACAGGGTACAGTATCAGAGGCACTAAAAGTGAAATGGAACAATGGGATCAGACTCAGGTAACCTGATGGTCTCAAAATGGTCCCAAAAATTAAAACAAAAACTAAAGATTTACCAATCCAAATCATTTAATCAACCCACAAAAAGTAAATATCAGACCAGACAAATGATTGATTGAATCATTCATTCTTTCGTTCCTTCACATTTATTAACCAGAACAGTTCAACTGGGCTAATAGACCCTTTCTGGTAGAAGCTCATTTAGAAAGGCTTCATACAATACAAGATACAATTTAACTGTGGAGGCTGCCCACTAAAGTGTGCTAGCCTGTGTAACTAATTTATCACTGTTTCTGCATTTTCTGTGTGTTTCTACCAAAAACAAAAACAAAAAATAATCCTTGTTTTCCCGCCTTCCTCGACTAGTTTAGACCAGTTTACAGGCTTTGCTGTATTCTGGGCTGTGGTGTAGTTCCTGTGTTATCCATTACCTTACTTGGATAGAAGGAAGTTTCTTTGCTCACCAGTGGGAGTGGGGAGCCTTGAGCAGCCTACCTGTCCTTGGGGGAAGTGACCTCAGCACAAGAAGCTGTAGTAATTGGTTGTTTTGGACCATTTCTAGCTCTTTTGTAGTTCACTGTTTAAAATCCGCCTCTGGGCGTTTTTTTCTGGCTATACTGCTCAGACAAGCTCCACGTGGGTTTACAGAGTGGTCCTAGCAGCAGAGAACTCAGAAAAGCGACTACCTTCTGGATTTAAGTATATTTGCTTTTTTTTCACTTGGAATAGCTTCTGTAGCTTACCTTGAACTAGCCTGAACTGTTTTTTAATTGATTGCTGCATTATTTTAAAATCTGCACTTAAAGTTACATTTTAGTCGAATTTGATTGAAAGTTTGCTTGTTTGTTTGTTTAATTTAACTGTGGAGGCTGCCCACTAAAGTGTGCTAGCCTGTGTAACTAATTTATCACTGTTTCTGCATTTTCTGTGTGTTTCTACCAAAAACAAAAAATAATCCTTGTTTTCCCGCCTTCCTCGACTAGTTTAGACCAGTTCACAGGCATTGCTGTATTCTGGGCTGTGGTGTAGTTCCTGTGTTGTCCATTACCCTACTTGGATAGAAGGAAGTTTCTTTGCTCACCAGTGGGAGAGGGAGCCTTGAGCAGCCTACCTGTCCTTGGGGGAAGTGACCTCAGCAGAAGAAGCTGTAGTAATTGGTTGTTTGGGACCATTTCTAGCTCTTTTATAGTTCACTGTTTAAAATCCATGTTTGCACGGTCGAAACAAGGTTAAACTTTTCCTAGCTCTGCCAAGTCTGCTCTTCAAATTTTCCCTTAAGGAAGCTCTACTCTTAGTATAACCAGACTACTCACTGTATTATAAGCCTAGCACTTGTTCTCAATACTTCTCTACTAAGTAAGCACTCTCGTACTAAGTAAAGCACTACATCTACTTACCACCCCTGTGAATATCCACTTCCCTTAAAGGTATACCACTCCCTTATACTGTTCTAGCATGTCGAGTGGTAGATTACTGGCGTCTCCAGTTCAGCTGGTCAATCTGGGTATCTTGAGACAATGCTACAATTGTCTCATGTACACAGACAACCCTCTCCTCCTCCCAACAAACACAAATACATGTGAGAGATGCAACTATATAGCCAAACTGGAGGCTGAACTCTCTCAACTCAGGGCTGGCATGACCAGACAGGAGAAGATGGCAACCACACACACAACAATCCCAGTCCCACATAGACCTACCACAACTGCAAACCAAACACATAAAAACACAAAGACATACTCAGAGGCTCTAATAAAAAACTTACCAAAACAACAGAGGCTCCCAAAGCAGACATCCGAAAATCCACCACCTCAAAACAAAACACATGCAACACATACTTCAATAAATCAGTGTGTCAATGAATCGCAGCCCTTAAGGCCAAACACCTTGCCTGATACACTAGTAATAGGTGACTCCATAGTCAGACACACTGATGTCCCACTGACCAGGCTGAACAAGGAGAAGGTGACTGTGAGCTGTCTATCGGGAGCTAGGATCCGCCACATAACACACGCACTCAGGTCACAAATATGACTCCGTCATTGTCCATGCTGGTGTGAATGACCTGAGACGCTCCTGGACTACATGAAAAGAGACATAGAGGAGCTCTCCGATTATGTAGCCCAGGCTGGTATGACCCTGACCCTGAGCAGCATCTTGCCCTCACCAAGAATGATACCACAATACAAAGACAAGATGATCAGCTTTAACAATTGGCTCAAGTACTGGTGTCATTCTAAGGGGATCCAATGTCTGTCCGCCTGGGAAGATATGTTGGACAAGCCACATTGCAGGGATGGCTTACACCTGTCACCGCTGGGCTTCTGGATATTGGCTAAGGCTCTTGCCATAGTGCCTTTTTAGGCAAGGCTCAAAAGACAAACCCACCTCCTTAGAAAACAAAAATGGAAAAAAACTAAGGGTAATGCTGCTCAACGCCAGAAGTCTAAATCTCAAGATGCAGGCACTTGATGCACTCCTCAGCATGGAGAACATCTGTGCAGTAACTGAAACCTGGTTCAAGGCTCCTGAGAGCACCCCAGCACTACCAGGCTATACGCCCCAAAACCCGGGCGAACCACAAAAAGGAGTGTCCATATTCATAAAGGACACCCACACCTCCAGGTTAGTAGCAACACATGAAGCATCAGAGACCATACAGGTGCAACTAACCATAGGCAAAACTGCTATACAACTGGTAGCATGTTACAGACCACCCTCCCAATCTCAAGAACCCCATTCAGCCTTCCTGAAGACATTGGAGGATATGAATGTATCACAAAATACCATCATACTGGGAGACTTCAACTACCCAAACATAGATTGGGTACATTATTCTAGCCCTAATACCCTAGCCCAAAGGTTCCTGGAATTCATAAATTCAAATGCACTGGAACAACTAGTCACCTCTCCCACTAGGGGAGATAATATACTAGACCTGATCATCACAAACATGGGGACAAGTATACCCCTCACTAGTGAGATCTGACCACAAACTAATCGCCTTGGATATACATATCCCACCTCCACCCCAGCACAAAAACCACAGTGAAAAACTTCTCAAAAGCAGACTTCACTCTTTTAAGACTGAGATGGTATCCTTTAAGCCCACTGTGCCAGTGGATACCACATCCCACAATGAATCCTTCACAAATGCTTTCTATGGACATCTCCAAGAATGCATGGATCATGCAATCCCAAACAAATCCAAGCCCCTCTCCACCAAATGTAAGCGTCCGGTCTGGTGGACCTCAGCCATAAACAAATTGTATAACAAAAGAAGGAAGCTACTGCACGTCAGAGTGAAATCCCATGAAGGGAAGACATCTCTGATCAACATTAGCAGAAAACTACGTTCTCTCAAAAACATCCAAGGCAAACTTTGAGAGAAAAATCGCTAAGGACACTAAAGATAACCACAAAGCCTTCTTCAGCTATGTTAGAAAGAAACCCTCAGATATGCTCAGAGTTGGTTCACAACAACAAAAAATACACTGAACCCACAGATATTGCTAACATTCTGGCTGACAGGTTCAGTGCAAACCTCCTTCAAAAGAGGAAATACTTATCCCAACTGAATGTAATCTCCCTGTCATCTCAGATGTCCAAGTGAGAACCGCCCTAAACAAAGCAAAAAACACAGCATCAATGGGACCTGACAGTACATAAAAATGCTATTTAACCTTAGCCTTACTTCGGGATATGTACCTGAACACTGGCGTACAGCAACAGTGGTCCCACTCCGGTGCCTCTACAGACCCTGAACTAGCCTGGTCTGCAAAGCTATGGAAAGAATCATTATGGAACTCATAAAAAGAGACATAGGGGACCTACAGACACTTGACCCCACCCAGTTCGACTTTGTAAAGGGCAGATCCTGCCTTTTAAACCTGGTTGACTTTTTCGAAACAGTCACTAGAGCCATTGATGAGGGCAAAGCAGTCCATACAGCATACCTGGACTTGGCTAAGGCCTTCGACACAATACCCCACTCAGGCATCGTAGATAAGCTAAACAGCTTAAAAGTAAACCCTTATGTCACTAGATGGGTTGCAAACTGGCTAAAGGACAGAACCCATAAAGTTAAAATCGCTGGAGCAATGTCAGACTCAAAGCCAGTCACAGGTGGTGTCCCACAGGGATCTGTCCTGGGACCCCTCTTGTTCGGCATTTATTTCTCAGATGTTAAAGCAAACATGGGAGGGCTGTGGCTGACAAAGTTCGCAGATGACTGCAAACTAGGTGCCATAGTCGATACACCAGCAGACACACACATCCTACAAAAAGGCCTCACTGAAACTGACAACTGGTGCCGTAGTCACGGCCTTAAACTAAATGCCAAAAATGTATAGTCATCCCTTTGGAAAAACAAAGTACCCACAAATTATCACATAGACAGCAACCCACTGAAAAGTAATCAGAGACCTAGGGACCCAAGTAAACAGCGACCTCTCATTTGACACCCACGTTGCCAAAGTGGTTAGAAAAACATTCTACCTCGCACACCTCATCATGAAGGGATTCACATCCAGATCCAAGGATGTCATTGTAATTCCTCCCTCATCAGACCCATGATTGAGTACAATGCCCCATTTGGTATGTACCTCACCCGGCATTTGCAACAGCTGGAGAGACCCCAAAAGTACCTCACCAAAAGGATCAAGGGTCTCCAACATATGTCTTATTCTGCCAGACTAAAGAAACTTCAGCTCTATTCAGTAGCATACCGTCTGCTCAGAGGTGATCTCTGCCTGACGTACAAGGCCATGTCCAATCAGGATCTGATGGACATGCTCCACCTCAAAAATCCAAATCCATCAGGACCACGAGAGCTAAAGACTTAAACCGCACAAGTATGAATAGGACATGCTGGAGGGATAGATTCATAACCCAGAGGCTTCCCATGCTTTGGAACAGGATCCCAGTTCGTATTAGGCAGAGCCCTCACTGACTCTCTTCAAGAGAAATCTTGATGAGTGGATGGGAGATCGTGTTGACCCCAGGGTCACATCTGTGTCACTGCTAGACAGGGGCACAGTAAACTAATTCTATTATATAAGGGGACCTTCATTGTGTCACTACTAGACAGAGGCACAGTATTCTAGATTTATTCTGTACATTTTTGTACCATTTCATGGGGTGGCAAAAGCCACATCACTATGGCTAGGCTTACAAATGCCCCAGGGCAGATAGCCTAGTACTATACTATGAAACTATGAAACTATACATGCTGACACATTTCCAGTTCAAGCAAACTCCATATATCCATAAGTAACATTTGTGCACTGATACAAGAACAAAAAATATCAACAGCAGAACAGTATAAAAGATAATTCTAGAAGCTATTAAAGTAAGATAGTGAGAAAATGATAATCTGATTATCAAGTGTATATCCAGTATATTTTTGAGAATATCATTTGTGACTTTTTAGTAATATTGTAATCATTTAGATAGTGAGGAGTAATGAAGACAAAATGATATATTTTGATAGTGAATCATTTAGTTTAGTAAAATACAGGGAAGTATAGAGAAGGTGAGCATAGGAGATGTAGCAGGAGGAATGGAAATAAGGGAAGAAAATGACAAGAACCATTTAAGCTGTGAAGGTCATATAGAAATTAAATCCATATGGCTGGGATTGGGTGGTGATTATGTGATATAGAAAATATATTAAAAACAGGTAGAGCTGAAGAGTAAGAAAAGTAAACAGACATGATGGCTACTTGTTCAGCAGGTTTGTAGAAGGATATCATGCAGATATGATCAGCTATTTGCAGATTCAGTTTTGTCAGTATAAAGTCCCTTGCAAATGCTGAAACCACCATCAGACATGATAAGAAGGCATGCATTCAAAGAACTGTGCACTCACTACACTTCTGTCAAAGGGATTATTAAAGGTAAGCATGAAACATACAAACTAAGCTGTCACGTCTTTCATCTGGCAAGACTCTATTGACATGAATTCTAGCATCTTATAGAAGAAACCTAACTAGGATCTCTAACAGTAATCTGACAATTTTAAACATTCCTCTTTCAGGCCAAAGTCTCTGAAATTTCATTTGAACCATCTAACCTTTTCTTCTGTATAATTACTGCAACTACAGAACTCTGTATTCTAAAATGTAATAATGTATGTACAGTGTGCATGTTTGTATGCAATGCACAGGTGCATTTGATCAAAATCATCTACTAACACAGCATTATAACACGAACAAGGACCTCTTATCCAGCATTAATACTCAAATCCAAATTTATTGATATTGTCCTTTTCTTAGAATCATCATGCATGTCAAAATGCAATAAACCAATAAAATACAACAATTCAGGCAAATTAGAGCAAGCAGTAATGATAATAAAATGAAATTGTTAATTATAACACACACTGATAAGACAAATAACATCTAATAGAAATAAAAAAGTACTGACTAACAGAGGGTCTCACTCCAGTAGGGTCTAGCATCTCAAACAGGTTAAGGGATTATTCCTTTAAGCAAGTAATGCCCTGCCATTTCATAAGACAAAAATGTCATAAGGAAACATATAAAGCTGAATTTCAGACTGCAGTCTTTAAATCATCTAAATCCTTTTGAGTTATATCTGAGAAATCCATACCCAAAGAGAACACATCTATTGTAGCCCTGAACAAAGGATGCCACTGAAATTAGCTGGGCAAAGCCCACGTCATCCATAAGTTGATTGAAGTCCTTTATAAGGTTCATAATTCATAGGTAGGTACTAGGCTATTGGCCCTAGGGCCTATATAAGCCTAGCCAAATGGTACACTGGCTTTTGCCACCCAAGAAAATTATTTTCCTGTGCCCCTGTCAAGCAGAGGCACAGAAGTGATCCCGGGGTGAATTTCCTATTTCCCATCCAATCATCAAGATTTTTCTTGAAGAGTGCTAATGAGGAGGTTTGTTTGATATAGATAGGTAGTTTGTTCCAGAGTATGGGAAGTCTCTGAGACAGGAATCTATCCCTTCAGCATGTTTTGTTTATTGTGGTGACAAGGTTTAGGTCCCTAGAGCGTGTAGCTCGGAGGGATTGGGGTTTCTTTACGTGGAGCATGTCCAACAGCTCTGGGTTTGATATAGCTTTGTATGTTAGGCAGAGATCGCCTCTGAGTAGGTGATATGCGACAGAGTAAAGTTGGAGTTTTTTGAGATGGTCTGCGTAGGGCATCTGTTTGAGGCCAGTAATCTTCTTTGTGAGGTATTTCTGTGGCCTTTCCAGTTGTTGTAGATGTCTTGTGAGGTACATACCAAAAGGGGTGTTGTACTCTATAATGGATCTAATGAGTGATGATTAGAAGGGAACAATGACCTCTTTTTTCCTGGATGAGAAACCTTTTGTGATGAGGTGTGCCACTTAGAAGGATTTCCTGACTACTGTGGCGATGTGATTATCAAAGGAGAGACTACTGTCCACCTGTGTCCCAAGGTCTCTTATCACACTTTTGGTGTTAAGTAGACTACCGCCTTTGTGGTAGTTCATGGGTACAGAGTTTTTACCAAAAGGGATGACAATGCACTTTTTGGCATTGCACTTGAGGTCATGGCTTTGACACCAGGCATCTGTCTCAGTGAGACCCTTTTGTAGGATATCCACATCGTTAGGAGATTTGATTATGGCTCCTAGTTTGCAGTAATCTGCGAACTTTGTTAGCCAAAGACCTTCTGTGTTAACCTGTACTTCAACAAAGATACTTAAGCAAATAAAACTGTGATCAATAGAATAGCAGCATCCTGTTAACTGGAAGCATGCAACTTCCTGCAGAAGTTCCTCTTTCTCTTACTCTCACTCTGTCCTTCTCTCTCTCTGTCTCTCTTTCTCTCTCTCTCTCTCTCTCTCTCTGTATCTCTGTATCTGGTTGATCAGGAGAATGTTGTATCATGCTTGCTTCCATAATACATTAAAATAATTTCCTGTACCCAATGAAAGCCTATCAGGTACTCTAGGAAAAAAGATGACAATACATGTTTTATTTATTTTATTTTTTTTATTTTGCATTTATTGACCGGGATAGTATGACTGGATACATGTGCATTTTCAGTGGAGGCCCGGGGAGAAAAGCTCCAGACATACATACAAAGACTATTACTTATAGGATATAAAAAAATTTGTCAATATCAACATTTAAGATGTATGTTACATATAAGATGTAAAAACATTTGTCAAGATCAAAGCAGTATATGATACAGTGATATATAGATTCATACTCCAGTCTAATCATATAATACTTTGTTATAAGATTATAGTCAAACATTTTGGTTGTAGTCAGAGTGGAGGAAGACATCCTGTATTAGCACTTGAGTATTTGGTATTAATTAATCCAGACTGGTGCATGGGCAAAGCCAGTGCAGTTTGAAGTACTGTATTGGATTTTTCTTGAATTGTGTTGGGGAGAGTTCTGAAGTAATGTGAAGAGGAAGGGAGTTCCAGGCTTTTCCCATGGAGTTGGCCAACAGTGATTCTCCAGCTAAATTGTCAGCTTAGAAAGTTTGAACTAAGAGTTTGTCGGATGATCGTAGTGCCCTAAGGTTACTTAGGGGAGTGATAAGGTTAACGAATACAGGCGTATTTGCAGGCTGATAGAGAATCTTTTGAGCTACTATTAGTTGATTGACCCTAAGTAGATTAGGTAATTCAAGCCACCCTAGAGAGTTTAGATTAAGGCAGTGATGGGTTCTATAAGCTGTACCAGCAGCAAATCTGGCATTGTTATTATAGCAACTAGATAGTTTGTTAAGGTTAGTCTTACTCAAGTTTGTGAATAAAGGGGAAGCATAAAGGAGGGTGAAGAGAAGGGGTGTTCAGGCAATGACAGTTCTAGCTAATGGAGTTAGGTAGGGTTTAATCCTATAGAGATTCAAGTTTTTTATTGACAGTTTTAATAGTTTGATTAATGTGTAAATCAAACTTGAGGTTATTATCAACTATTACTCCTAAGAGTTTGGTAGAGGGGTCAGGAGAAATGGTGGTCCCATTATTAGATCTAATAGTAAAGGCTGCTAAGGGTTATCTACTGTTGGGGGTGAAAAGCAGTAGTTTTGTTTTGTTTGGATTTAATATGAGCCGCTTATTAAGGAGCCAGTTTTCTACTGTGTTAAAACTGGCTTGGGAAACTATCTGAAGGTCCCTAGGGGAGGTGGGTGAGCATATTAAAGTTGAATCATCTGCGTAGTGGACACAGATTGCATCTGAGATGATCTTGTGCAAGTCATTAAAAAAGATAGAAAATAGGAGAGGTCCTAATATAGATCCCTGGGGGACTCCTAGGGTGATAGGTAGTAGAGTAGATAATTTGTTCTTCCATAAGACAGCTTGGTGTCTACCATTCAGATATGATTGGAACCACTTAAGAGTCTGGTTATTTAGGGAGATGGTTTTCAGTGTTAGTATGAAGAGTTGGTGGTTAACCATGTCGAAGGCCTTGGAAAGATCCAGAAAGAGGGCAGAGGAGAGTTTATTGTTCCGATTTTGGTTAATGACATTAGTAAAGAAGAGGAGGGCCGAGGTTGCGCTATGGAATGGTCTAAAATCATGCTGAGTGTTAGCCAGGAGATTATTCTTGATAAGGCAGCTCAGGAGTTGTTTGTGGATACATTTTTCCATTATTTTTGTAGGAGTGACAGGATAGCTATAGGTCTATAGTTAGATAGTTCAGTGGAGGGGGTCTACTTTAGGACCTTGAAAGTTTAATAGCTCGAATGCATATGGATCGAACCATATGCATCGAACTATTAAACAATCGAATTCCAAAAAAAAAAAATACACAAAAAACAAAATTTAAACTAGTCTAGGCTGGGGGCAATCCCCCATGCACCCCCCACACCCCCCGCTACTTAAATATACCAATTCCGAGGTCACACTACATTGAAGTAAATGGAAATCTCTACCTAAGGAGATTTCCATTTACATTTTCGATGTTTTGCGCTTTCGGTGTACTTGTGTTGAGAATATTGTATTTGATATTCTCGGACTTCGAGCACATAAAGTAGACCTCAGTAGAGGTGCCCCTTTATGGATAGGGATTACATGGGATGTCTTCTAGACAGATGGGATGGAAGCCTCAGATATAGTTCTATTGATCAGGATGGTAACTGGATAAGCTATGACTTCTGCAGATTTTTGAAGGTACTCAGCTGGGAGGAGATCTGCGGATAGGGTGGTTGGTTTTAATTTCTTGAGTAGTGTAGTGATAAGTGAGGTAGGAACTGGTTGGAAGTTAAAGGAGAGTTGGGAGCAAGGTAAGGCATCAGTAGGGTTTGGGCAAATGGGAGATAGTTGGCTAGCTAGCTGCTGGATGGTTTCTGTAAAGAAGCTATTAAAGGTGTTGTCCACTAATTCTGGAGGTTTTTGCTCAGTAGCTGATGGGGAAGGAGTGGAGGACTGTCCTCAGTGTAGGAGTTTGTTTACACCTGTCCAAAATTTTTGAAGATGGTTTTGGTGCTTTTGTTGTCGATGACAGTAATAGTATTTTTTATCTATTATAATAGATTTTTTGGAGTCATTCCTTAGCTGTCTATATCTGAGTTGATCTACGGGGGCTTTTGTGGTATGTCATGTTGTCCAGGCTTTGTTTCTAAGTGACATTTTTTGTCTGGTTTCTTTAGAAAGCCCTGGGGTGACTTTTGTTTTCATTCTAATCAATCATGCTGGTGTATGTATTTCAAGGATGGCTAGGAATTTGGTATTAACGTAGGTTACATCTTCTTCCAGTGGAAGATGCTTAAGAGCTGACCAACTGCATGCTCTGAGTTCATTTTTAAAACTAGCAAGGTTGAGTTTCTTGCTGTTCCTTATTGTTTTGTAAGTGGGTTGGTTAGGGACTTTGGCCTTGTGCCTGATTATATAGGTAAGAAACTGATCACTTATGTCATCAGGCAGGGTCCCAGCCTTATACATGTAGTAATCACTATTAATGACTATCCAGTCTAGGGTGCTTTTTTTATTGCTGGGTTTACTGATCCTAGTGGGGGAGGATATGACCTGCTTAAATCCATAAAGGTTAACATGGAGAGTAGGGGGATCTGTAGAGCAAGAGTACCAATCTATGTTAAAATCACCAAGGGCAATGGTTTCTTGGGGGTAGTTATCTGACAGCCAGCAAAGAGAATCTTCAAGGGTGTTTGTGTTATTGCCTGGGGGAATATATACACAGACTATGTTTATGCATTTGTCCCTAGTAATTTGTAGCTTAGTAATGAGGATTTCAGCATTATCTACTCAAGTTGTTTGGGGAGTGACACAGTTCATTTCCAGTGTACTTTTATATAGAACAGCTACCCTACCTCCCTTCCTAGTGCTGCGGTCAAGCCTTAGTATGTTGTAACCTGGAGGGAGTATCTCATTGTCTATTGTTGAAGGTTTTAGCCAGGTTTATGTAAGACATAGTATGTCTGGGGAGAGAGTATCTAAGAAGGCAAGAAGGTGATGGATCTTGTTATTTAAACTTCTAATGTATACATGACTAATCAAGAGAGAGTTAGTGGGTTTGTTTACGGTTTGTGGGTTAGTAGGAAAAGTGGTATTGGTTGTAGTATTGTTGGGAGAAGATGGACTAGGGTTTGGGTGGATGTCTCCATCCATGGTTAGGTTGCATTGTAGCCTAATTATGAGTTTCAGATATTTAAGTATCAGATTATGGTATCTTTTAGTTTTGGGGTTGACATATCTGGAGCTAGCAGGATGGTGGTATTTAGTATGTAAGGGGTTAGGTGTGAAGGGATTTAGTAAATATTCTAATTTATTTGATGCTATCATGATAGTAGTTTGGGCTTGAGGATAATGGAAACCAAGGTAGCTGTGATGTTCATAGGCAGTAAGAAGATAACGGATAATCAGCAGTGGGAGTAGGGTATAGATAATTTTGAATTTAAATTTTAACATTGATGATGACTGTGGCATTGTATAGCTGTTAATTTATGCACAGGTTATAGTAAAGTAAAGAGGGATAGAGGAAGGAGGGATCTATTTTAAGAGTTTTGATTGATTAAAGAGAGAGGAGATGTGGTTTCTGTCTTATAAATTTAGCACATCTAGGGGCAGGTGAAATTTGGGGGCAGGGAGGGGCACAAAGCGAGCCCAAGCGCAGTGAGGGAGAGTGGTGTGCAGCTATTCCAGACCACGAGATTCACCAGGTCTGTAAGAGCTATGTAAGTAGAAAAATAATTAAAGTTCTTAGGACCACTGTGCTTTATTTTATGTACTTTATCTAGTCATTAAGTATTCTATTTAACATTTATGACTTAGAAAGTACTTTTTGGTAGCCCTGTAGAGGAAACGCTAGGCGTTTGTGAGATGATTTTTGGCTAAGTTTGATACTTTTAGGGCCAGCAGAGGTGAAGTTAAAGCTGTAAAGCAAGGAGTTACTTTAGGTTAGATATGAGGAAAAAGCAAAATTCAAAAATTATAGTTGGGTTCAGGATCATTTAAAAGGGGATCTGAATGGTGCTTTAGACCCAGATCAGCTTAGCAGTACAGCAAATTACAAAAAATGATGGACCTATTAACCTTGTCAGGTCTTTTTCAGGAGGTTGCAGGAATAGGATTCAGCTAGTTTTTCAGAAGGGAGGTATCCATCTATCTTTCTATGCCATTCAGGATGCGAGCGGTTAGAGGGGACTAGTACCTGGATAATGAACACAAGGGTTAATGTATGTGCTAACTAGGAGGTACATCCACCAACAGAATACAACATTTTAGATGTGCAATATTAGATATACACTCACAGAGCAGTACAGATCTGGTAAATTGCAGTACAGATCGCAAAACTTTCCACACTAGTTAAAAAGAGGTCCCTGTGTTAAAACAGCAGTTAAATCCTAGGTCGCACAGCAACAATCAAGTAATGCCACAGGTTACTGTATTTTTTAAGTCAACAAACAGTTTCCTAGCAATTCTAATGTGGTTCTAATCAGTTGTTTGGTTTAGCGACAAAGCAGCAGCTGCATCAGTATATTGCTGACAAGATATGACAAGATAATGTGGACTGGTTGCATTTCACCAACATAGATTAACATGTAACAATGTCAGAATGCTATAAGTTCTATATTCAGCAAGCTTATGTCAGTAATATAGTCACAGTAACACAAATAAGATCAGAATACAATGACTTGTAAGAAGATATAAAACAAATAATTTAATACCATGTTATGCATGAAGCGGCCGACTAGGTCCAGGAGCACTGGGCTTTTATTTTGTTTAAAAATGACTGTTACTGTTGGTCTATTTGTAACCTTGCTCACATAACTGGGCAGTGGGGGGGAAACAGCATATGATAGGCTAAAACCAGACCACGAGATTCACCAGGTCTGTGAGAGCTACGTAAGTAGAAAAATAATTTAAGTTCTTAGGACCACTGTGCTTTATTTTATGTACTTTATCTAGTCATTAAGTATTCTATTTAGCATTTATGACTTAGAAAGTACTTTTTGGTAGCCCTGTAGAAGACACGCTAGGTGTTTGTGAGCTGATTTTTGGGTAAGTGTGATACTTTTAGGGCCAGCAGAGGTGAAGTTAAAGCTGTAAAGCAAGGAGTTACTTTAGGTTAGATATGAGAAAAAAACAGAATTCAAAAATTATAGTTGGGTTCAGGGCCATTTAAAAGAGGATCTGATTGGTGCTTTAGACCCAGATCGGCTTAGCAGTACAGCAAATTACAAAAAAAGATGGACTTATTAACCTTGTCAGGTCTTTTTCCAGAGGTTGCAGGAATAGGATTCAGCTAGTTTCTCAGCAGGGAGGTATCCATCTAGCTTTCTATGCTGTTCAGGATGCGAGCGGTTAGAGGGGACTAGTACCGCGTTATGTAGGAAGGCGCCGACTGGGTCCAGGAGTGCATAATACATAATAGTCATGCTTTTAATCATTCACTCCATCCTGTACAAGCCCTCCTCTTACCCAAGTAGCCATGCTAGTTTGTATTAAGCTGAACTGAGGTGGGCTATCAGCCGCAACCATACCTCTCAATTGTACAGATTTCCACAGAATGTTCAGATTTTTGCCTTATATGTTTGGTTCGTTTTTCATAAAACTGTGGCTGTCTGGAAAATTAGTGACAAATCTTTAAAGATTGAAGTTAGAAAATAATTACAGATATTTGAGTTTTAGACTTCATACCCTTCAGAAAGTTCATGCTAATGCTAAGCCTGCTATTCTCAATATTTCAAAATTGTCCATATCTGTACCAGACAACTAGAGGCTTCTGAGCTTCCAAAAAAACATAAGTTGCCTGTTTTTTTTTTTTGCTTATTTATCCTATTTACTGCACTTTTTTATTGCCTACCACCTACTATTTTTTCACTGTTTTAAAGCTATCTGTTCTGCTTGTTCTAGTTTCCAGTCACCAGTTTTTAAATAACTCATCTGTTAACTGTTTAAACATTCTTTAGAGCCCCCTTGCTGATTTTTCTGCTGTTTTAAATGTTTTTTTAGTGTCTCGCTGCTATTTTTCTGCTGTGTTAAACATTCTCTAGTGTTTCCTGCTGAAACTAGGGTAGCTAGTAGCTGTAGCATACTCCAGATACAGTCTTGCTGTTTCTAGAACTGTTTGTAGTGGCGTGTCTGTTCTGAGCATGCTTTCCAAACCATCTTGGATTGGAAGGGGCCTATCTGCACTTTTTCTGAGAGAATTGTGCTGATTGGGACCTGCTTGGAAAAGGAAGGCCAGTCTAGGGCTTGGAATAAGCATCCTCATGGGTCCTTTTCAATCGTTTTATTGTTTTTTTTTTTCAAATTTTTAGCTTTTGGTATTTAGGCCCTGCATTTGAGCAGTTTTCTGTTGTTTGTGCTGCAAGCAGCACAGTGCACTGCCTCACAATTGTGTACCAAAGTCCGGCATTTAAATTCAACAAATTTTCCATAAAACCCACGCAGAAATATCCATGCACTGATGTATTCTGTGATTGATTCTGAAAAGCTAGCCTTAGTGACAACAGTCTTCAACCTAGCATTATGGACAGTTGGACTATCCTTGTTTCTCCTGCCAACCTTGTTGACTAGGGTCCCTTGAGGCAGTGTATCATTTGCCTGATATACATAGACAACCCTCTTCTAATAACATACTCTAGTACAGAGTGCAAGAGATGTATTTACACCAATAGTCTAGAATCCATGCTCTCTCTCACTCAAAACAGTAACATGGAGAAGGCTGTCAACCCACCCACCACTACATTTCACACAGCATCTTACACATACCACTACTCATACACATAGTACACATCAAACACATAAATCCACATATGTGGAGGTTCTCTCAAAAAACTTACAGAAACACCAGAGATCTTCAAAACACAAGACTCCTACAACTAACACAGTCCCCACAGCACTCATGACATATGGCAATACCAGTGTTTCACCCACCAAGCCTCTAAGGCGTAACACTCAAAAAACAAGTTTTCTTGTCATTGGAGACTCAACAGTGAGACACACAGATGTCCCAATCACCAGGTTGGACAAAGAGAAAGTCACGGTTAGCTGCCTATCCTGTGCCAAGATTCATCAAATCACACATGCAATCAGATCTCTCAGCAACAAGTACCGTCATAGTTCATGTTGGTATGAATGACCTGAGACATACGGCACTGGACTATATGAAGAGAGACATAGTTGTGCTCTCTGAGTATGTATTCCAGGAAGGTATGTCCCTAGCCTTGAGCAGCATACTACCATCACCTAGAATGATGCCACAGTATAAACAAAAAATGATTGATTTCAATAATTCTCTCAGTTTTGGTGTCATTCAAAGGGGATCTGGTTCCTGAAAGTAATGGTTGACAAACCTTGCTGCTTTGCCAGAGACGGATTGCATGTGGCACCTCTAGACTTTCAGCTTCTGGTAAAGGCTATTGCCTCCCCCATAGTGCCTTTTTTAGGCAAAGTCTCGAAAACAACATTACCAACATGAACTTAACCAAACAGAACAAAATAAAGGTCACGCTGCTAAATGCTAGGAGATTAAACCAATAACTGCACTCCCTGGAAGCACTTCTATCATTAGAAGATGTAGATATCTGTGCAGTCACAGAAACCTGGTTCAAGACCTCAGAGACTACCTTAGCCTTGCAAGGCTACAATGCTTTCCACACCTTTAGACTGCAAAATTAGTATGCAAAAACCAAAGGAGGTTGTGTTTTAGTCTATATTAGAGATATATCCACCTCCCATCTACTTAGACTGGACAACTCCATGGAGTTACTCAAGGTCCAGGTTATGGTGGGTAAGAACCCCATTCAAGTCAGAACTAGTTATAGATCCCCCTCCATGGATCACAACACCTATGAAGCCTACTTGACCAAACTGGAGACAATCCAAATTTTACCAAACACACCGGTTATGGGGGATTCTAATTATCTCACCATCAACTGGGAAACCTATGCTAGCCCTATCTCTCTAGCAAAAAAGTTCCTTGAGTTTGTTAATTCAAATGCCCTGGAACAATTTTTTTACACCCTGATAAGGGGAACAAACATTCTAGATCTGGACCTCACCAACATGTCAAACAGGTGCACTGCTACAACTGTTGGACCCTCATTGGCTGAAACTGACCACAAATCAGTCACTGCCGAGATGGCACTAACTCCAGAACTCACAAAGGGTGCAATCAGACTAGAAATGTCATCAAGGCAAACTATACCCTCCTAGGTGAAGGTATAAATGCATTCCAAGTCCCACCCCAAGCTGGAAGTGGTAACTATGCTGAAGCTTACATTAAAGCCCTGTGCAATCACTTGCATAAGTCTATAAACTTGGCTGTACCAGAAAGAATCAAAGCCAGAGCCACAAATAAAAAGAAGCTGCCATGGTGGACACCTAGCATCAACAAACTTTGCAATAAATGCAAAAAGTTGCTGTCCAAGAAAACAAAGGCAAGGTCCCAACAATGGAAAAGCACCCTCCCTAGCCTCAACAGGCAAATGTGACAACCTGTCAAATCCTCCAAGGGCTCCCTTGAGAGAAACTTAGCAAGTACAGCCAAGGATAACTATAAGGCCTTTTACAGCTACATATGTAACCTAAAGGGTAGGACCCAAGCATGTGCAGAACTAGTGACTAACAATATCACAGACGCTGACCCTGAAGAGAAAGCAAACCTGCAAGTGGATAGGAGCGGTGAAAATTTAGCTCCCTTAACCCCTCCTAACTTACAACATACCTTCCCCTACCCTATATATCTGAATATCTGAAGAGCACCTCATCAAAGCCCTGTCCAAAGCAAAAAGCACAGCCTCTATGGGACCAGATGACATCCCAGGCTGTCTTCTAAACAGGCTAAAACATGAACTAGCATCACCACTAACTACCCTCTTCAATCATAGCCTAACCACAGGCTTTGTTCCTGTGGAATGAAGAATAGCAACAGTTATTCCCCTCCACAAAAGTGGTCTAGAAACACACCTATGGAATTACAGACCCAGCCTCATCTGTAAGGCCATGGAACGTATCATTCTGGACCTCATAAATAAAGACATAGGTGATCTCCATATCCTGGATCCTACCCAATTTGACTTCATGAAGGTCAGATCCTGCATGTTAAATCTGGTGGATTTTTTGTGAAAGTGTGACCAAGGCCATTGATGAGGACAAATCTTTGCACACAGCATACCTCGACTTGGCAAGGGGTTTCCAACACAATCCCACATTCAGGCATTACAGATAAACTTAGCAAACTGAATGCAAACCCTTTTATTGTAAGATGAGTTGCCAACTGGCTCACAAACTGGGAACACACTATAAAAGTGGGTGGTTCCACATCAAACAGCAGACCTGTTACAAGCTAGGTGCCACAGGGTTCAGTGCTGGGCCCCCTACTGTTTGCTATATACTTCTCAGAAGTTCAGGTCAAAACTAAGGGGTTGTGGCTGTCAAAGTTAGCAGACGACTGCAAACTAGGTGCAATCGTTGAATCCCCAAATGATGTCAGTATACTCCAGGAGGGTCAAACATAGACCAATAACTGGAATATTAGTCACAGTCTCAAACTGAATGCAAAGAAATGCATCATTATTCCCTTCAGCACAAACAATATCCCTTCACACTATCAAATCAACAACACCCTAAGCACCCATGAAGTGGTAATCACAAGTTGACTGCAGCCTTAACTTTGACCACCATGTGCCTACTGTAGTAAGGAAAGCTTTCTGCAGAGCACACTTGATTAGTAAAGGCATTGCCTCAAGAACAAAAGAATCCACACAAACAAGACCAAAGTACAACTTACTTCAAGAAAACAAACACAGGTACCGACTTCACACTATAGTTGGTTGAGACACACTTTTTAATGCTGAGCAGTTGTAAAAACTTTCATAAGTAATTCCAAACACGAACAATAACGATATAATTTAAGTGCTTTTCATATAGATGTTATCTGGACATCTTCAGAATACTGTATGACTTACAAAACCTGTTTAAAAAGCCCTCGTCGCATGACAAAATCAAATGGGTGTTACTACATACATTCAGTTTATTTAAAAGAAACACACACGTTTTTTAATACCCAATACTTTCTCCCCCAAAGAAAATACATAAATATCATTTCACCATTATGGTAATTCATCAGTTCTTATTAAAATAAGTAAAATAACCAAAGTAAAAAAACTGCACAAAGTAATATATAACTAAATAACAGCTGGCAAGCGCCAAACTGCAGGTCGACCTTAGCGGCTGGGAAACCTCCTAACATACACATTTCTAGTTTATAACAAATAAATGTCAAAACTCCTTTATATTAATTAAAGTAGTAAACTCCAACATTACCTCAAACTATACTGAAACCACAAAAAATATATATATATATAACCGTTACAGTATACTATAACCAACTGTTCCGGTTATACAAATACCCACTAATACGTAGGTTTGTTAAACCCATGTAATTAACAACAAGGCATTTTTTAAAACACTAACCAGAGAATATTGGCGTATAGCACAATATGAAAAGCAACATAATATAGTATAGTTAACAATGGTCACGTATCACTTCTGTCAGCTAGTTGTTTGAATAAAGAAACCATATATGTATGTATATACCAAACAGCACCATCAGTAACCTATGTTGTCAGAGCTGTTAGATCCAAATGCAGGTACTCTCTTAATGCATACACCTTAACAGTGATTGTTTACAATGGTAGTTAATGTGTGATAAACCTGTTTTAACTTAAATTCATAACTTTAATCTAAAAATTCTTAACAGGGTTACGTAACACTTAATATGATTTATCACCTTACACCTACTTAAGCAAAAGTAAATGAATTTATATCTATTTGTAGAGGAATAACACTATAAAAGTATGTTTTGTTTTTTATTTTTTGTATTTTATATTCCTTTACTCATCTTAATAAACTCTTTAATTTCAATACACATGCTATAGAGTAGATTTCATTTAAACCCGGATAATTACAGGTATCAAGTCTAAGCTGCCAACACAACTCACTTTTTTCAAGCAATAATTTGACCACATTCTCTTCAGCTAACCTTTTGGTGTCTTGTGATGCATTTGGGTTATCACTTTAAATTTAAAATAATGGTCCTGGTTAGTTTCACAATGTCTAGCTAAAGCATTATCTGATTTATGCCTCTGGATAGCGTAATTATGATCGTATTTCCTTTCTCGTAATCTACGATCGGTTTTACAGATGTAGAAAGCCGGACATCCTTGGTACTGTGCCAAATAAACTACCGACTTACTATTACAATTAAATTTGTCTTTGACATAGTAAGTGCTATTCCTGATCCAAAATCTATTTCCTACATCAATATATCTACAATAGCGACATGCATCACATCTGTACTTGCCCGCATTCGTCTTTGTTGCAGAGAGATTTGAAGGCATATGGAGAGGGTACTGCTCTATACTGACTGTATTCAGTAGGGACAAAGCCTGAGGTGAGGTTGTGATTGAACAGGCCACACAGGTGAGGTGCCAGTTCACTCTGTAGTTCATGTAGAACACAGCCAGGAATACTGTCAGGTCCCATAGAAGCTGTATTCTTGGTCTTGGACAGTGCTGTTTTAACCTGTGCAGCAGTAATACTGGGTGCCTGGCAATCTACTGGTATTGTGATTGGTCCTTTTGGGGGGGGGGGTAAATTTAGCACTGAATCTGTCCACCAGTATGTTTGCAATATCTTTTGGGTCGGTATAGGAGGTACCATTGTGCAGTAGCTCAGAGCAAATCTGAGTATTGCCATGGAAATTCTTTAAATAACTATAGAAGGCCTTGTGGTTATCTTTATTATCTACTGCAGTTCTGTTTTCATGGAAGTTTTCTATAAAGTAAAAATCCCCTTTTGCCTCCCTCAGGAAGCCTCTCTGGATCTGTATATATCCTGCAGGGATCTCTGCAGGCTCCAGGAAACTGACTGACAGCAATTTGTAAAACTGCCAAGTGAAAGCTGCATCACAAACAAACAAAGATGATAAGCACTGCGCCTGCCCCTTCCTCCAAATTATCTTAGAAAAATGAAACTCACAACATTCCATATAAAGCATCTAGAAATACAAGACTCAGAGCATTTACAACAGCCTGTTCAAACTCGCAGTCACAAATGCTGGGCTTTTCTACTCGCATTCTCTCTTCTCAGTCTCCAGCTCGCATTCAGCATTGCTGTGAAGGTGATTTCAGTTTTATTGGTAATGTCACGGTGCACACTGGGGCAATATTTCCACATTGCTTTCAGCACAATAAATCAGTCTATGCAGTACAGTTGCCTTACTATACTTTTTACAAGAAATGTGTCTTTCATGATCTGGAGATCAGCATTACATATTTCAGTCACAGAGCTGTATGTTATTAAATAGTAATACTGTTCTGTTCTCAGCCTGGACAATATATTGCAGGAAGGTATCCATCCATAGCGAGCAGTCTTCTTGGTCAAACACAATACTTGAAAATGTATCAAGAATTGAACACAACCCAAATATCCATCTATGGGCAATGCAATGATACATCACCCAGCTCTTACTTGGCATATTTAAGATGATTCCCCACCCTGATGCATGGTTCTATCTGGACTATTTCTCAGATATAAAAACTGGTAAATGGGCTGTGGTTAGCCAAATATGCTCATGATTCCAAGCTGAATATCACTGTTACTTCAACAAAAAGCACATACCTGGTGCGGCAGTAATGATATTACCTTCAATTAAATTAAATGCAACAAGATTAAACTTGGTAGAAAAAGGGATACCTATTATAATTACAAAATAAATAGCCAAATCATAAAAATACACCATTGTGAGGATAAAAGTATGCAACAATTTATAATGTGGAGAGTGTCTGTCTACCAATGTTACTAAAGCATATGTCATAGTCCATCTAATTGTAAATTGCATGTTTAATCACGCCACAATTTTATGGTTTTATTCTTCACAGGCCTTCCCCATTATTTAATACAATTCTGCATTGTGCAATCTTCAAAAAAGCTAACAAAAAGAAAAATTACTAATGAGAAAAATCATTTAGTTGGAAAACCTGAACTATGCAGAAATGCTTCCAAAAGTGCTGTTATATTCCATTTCTTACACATTGCTATGAGGTGACTACCGATGGTCTATAAGGCAGTATGTGGCCCAGTTCTTTTCAAAAGTCTATGACTAGAAAGCTCCTCTGAGGAGAAAAAATCATATCAGGGAAACCCATACTAAATATAAATATCAATAATAGAAACAAAAACATGACAGATAGATTACACAATGACTTTCATGAATATGGAATACGCTGCCCCATCTAATAGGAAAACGCTGGTAACCAATTGAAATGGGACCCACTTGAGAGAATCCAGAAATATGGACACTAAATCTCCAAAAAAATGAACTTACATATGTTAAGTCCAAGCTGACCATTTCTTGGAATACTCCCTTTACTCTGAGGATGGTGATTTCAGAGTTGATATACATAAGTACAGGGGAGTGGGGCTTACTTTTCTGCACAAAACAAGTTTAAAAGAGAAGAGTGATGTTCGAGATTCACTTTTCTGCTGCATTTTCAATTTTTTTCTGTGTTTTGGCACTTGAGGTTATGAATGCTCATATTTTAATAGGGAGCAGAAAAAGCCTGTCATTAATTTCATTCAAAAATTTTCTTGATAATATACAGGAAGTAGACAATATCACCATGGAATTACAGCACTCAGGCTGCTTGAAGATAAATAGATTGCAGCCTTGACAGCACAACATGTGAACCTGCAAACATCCTGGATGACATCACAGGGCTTGTTTTCAAATCTCATGAATGCCATCTGACTTTTCCTTGCTAGTTGGAGTAGATAGTTAGTCATGATATGTAGACTTCTCCAACATCTCTTCTGCAAGTATTGATATTGTGATAACTTTATCTTTCCATTTTTGGGAATCTTGACAAGAAGGCACTAGTAGGAATCTATTCCATGTGTGTGATAACTATTATAGGAGTCTCTTGTTTTTCTGAAATCATTTCACTGGGCACACACTCCCAAAAGTCTTGACCAAATGTCCACAGAAATAGCCCGGCTCATCCATTGAGGTAAAACAGTGCAATATGGCAGCACATTGAGTGGTTGTCAATGACTATCTGTCTGACAACAGTACACATCCACCTTCTATCCTTTCAAAGATTCCTTCATAGTGCCTTAAATGGGAAGCTGGAACAGTTGGATAGGTCATCTAAATAGTTTCATATGTTGTAATTCCTGACTGCTTTATGCTGTACTATCCTGGATGGATCCTCTATCAACAACACATCCTCTATCAACAGACTTTACAACAAAAGGAATAAACTGTTGTCCAAGGGTAAAAAGGAACAAATTCCAAATTGGAAAATCGCCCTCCTCTGCCTCAACAAGCAAATTAGATCACTAGTGAAAAACTCCAAAGCCAATTATGAGTTGAAACTAGCCTCTGAAACAAAGGGAAACCACAAGTCCTTCTTCAGGTATGTTATGAACCTTCATGGCAAAGCCCAAGTTTCTTCCAAATTAGTACTTAATGGTACCACTTAAACTGATCCTGCTGATTTAGCCATCCTGCTAGCTTATAGGTTCAGTGCAAACGTCATCCCCCTTATCACCCCCAAAGGCCCAGTTGATTTCCCCAATACTTGTCCCACACCTCACATCTCCGTAGATCAAGTATTAAAGGCCCTATCCAAGGCAAAGAACACAGATTCCATGGGACCTGATAATATCCCAGCCTGTATTCTGCACCATCTCCAGCAAGAACTAGCTTTGTCATTGAGCACCCTATTCAAACACAGCCTAATTACAGGCTTCATTCCAGCAGAGTGGAGAACCGCCATTGTCATCCTTTTGCACAAAGGTGGTGCCACTACTGATCTGGGAAACTATCACCCCATTAGCTTGACAAGTTTGATCTGTAAAGCCATGGAGCATATTATTATGGATTTTATAAACAAGGACATAGCCAATCTCCAAACACTCGACCCCACCCAAATCGGATTCATCAAGGGCATATCTTGCCTATTGAATGTAGCTGACGTCTTTGAGACTACCACCAAGGCCCTGGATAAGGGAAAGTCAGTACATACAGCTTACGTTGACCTGGCCAAGGCCTTTGATACAATCCCCTACTCGGGCATCATCGAAAAGCTAACACAACTTGGTGTTAATCCCTGTCTCATCAGATGGGTGGCCAGCTGGCTCATAGATAGTACCCACAAGGTCAAAATAGGTGCCACCACCTCTGACAGCAGACCTTTCAGTAGTGATGTTCCCCAGAGATCTGTCCTGAGACCCCTACTGTTTGGCATCTACTTCTCAGAGGTCCAGGCAAAGACAAAGAGCCTGTGGCTGACCAAGTTTGTGGATGACTGTAAGTTGTGTGCTGTTATTGACTCCCCAAATGATATTAACATACTCCTAGAGAGTTTCACAGCTACAAATAATTGGTGCCAATGTCATGGTCTTAGGTTAAATGCAAAAAAAGTATTATCATACCATTCAGCAAAACACAGCCCCTACTGATTACCACATCAATGGCAATACCTTAAACACACAACCCGTGGTGAGCGACTTAGGTAGTCAGGTTGACAACAATTTCACATTCGACCATTATGTGTTGGCAGTGGTCAGAAAAGCCTTTTACTTGGTTCATCTCATAAGTAAATGGATTGCATCCAGAAAAAAAGAAGTTATTACCCCTCTGTACTCCTCCCTCATTAGACCTATAATTGAGTATAATGCCCCATTTGGTATATACCTCTCCAAACACCTGCACCAACTGGAAAGGCCACAGAAATACCTCACAAAGAGAATCCATGGCCTCCAACACCTGTCCTATGTGGACAGGCTCAAATCACTATCACTCTGCTCAGTATCATACAGATTGCTCAGAGGTGATCTGTGTCTCACCTATAAGGCAATATCAGACCCTGCCCTACTAGAGATACTCCATAAGTCTAACTCCTGTGCATTATCTACTCAATAGGCCTAAATCTAATATGCAACATCAACAAAACTTGCTGGAGAGACAGGTTTGTCTCCCAGAGGCTGCCCCATCTCTGGAATAGACTTCCCATACATGTCAAACAGAGTACCTCACTGACCGTATTCAAGCGCAACTTTGATGAGTGGATGGGAAACCACAAATTTATCCCAGGGGTTCCACCTTTGTCTTTCATTGACAGGGGTGACAGGTGCTGACTGAGGTTTCATTTTTGGGGATAAACTCTTGGCTAGGCTTGTAAGAGCCCCAGGGCCATTAGCCTAGTAACCTCCTATGATCCTATGATTCTATGGTCCACATGTGATATTCACTGTATTATGACAGTGGATTGCTGATTTGGTGGGGTGGGGGGGTTCTGCTGACAAGATGCTTTGTATATTTGTATATGTTTTGTGGTGTGTTGAGATACATCCATGTTTTACATCTTCCAGTATTTCATTATACTTTGTATTTCCTGTTTTGATGCTTATGTGTTTCCTACTTATTGCTTCACCAGTGTTATCAGTGCCAATATTTTGGACACTGATATTGGTCTCTGTTGCAGCCTTTAATATTCAACATCAACCCTCCTTTTTCCAATATTTCTACATGCAATCAGGGTGTTGTGTCGACTGTCGCCATCTCTTTTGATTCAATGCCAGTCTCCTACCATCTTCTATAGTCATGGCTAACTGTCACAATCCACCCATCTCTTTGCTGGATGCCATTATTTCCTCATGCCTTCTTCCTGTTTGTTTCAAATTATCTTCACTAGATTGCCTTCTGCTTTCTTGTACATGTGCCTGAACCACTGTAGTCTGATTTATGTAGTCTTTTCTGTAGTTGGAACTACTTCACCTTCTGCTCTGGTCTCCTTGTTTCTTTGTCTGGCCCATGTTATGTATCCAACCACTCATCTCAGGAACTTCATCTACATCACCTCTAGCTTCATCAACTGCTTTGTCTTCACTGCCCGGATTTAGGTATGATACAGTAGTACTAGTCACACCACTGACCTGTACACCTTGCTTTTCAGCTCCTTTGGCATTCTTCTGTCAAACACTACCCCGGCAATTTGTTCCAGTTGTCAGCAGCCTCTCTGAATCTAATTTTCACCTCCTCATTTAGACTTCCCTTCTGCTCAACCAACCCTCCCAGATACTTGAAGTTGTTAACTTGCTCCATTATTTTTTCATCTATCTCAATTCACAGTTAATTCTGATTTTCCCATTTTCTGCCATTACAACTGTCTTATATGTACCCAGTTTCTTACCATGTATCTTCAGTTTTGCATTCTACTCCCCTAACTTTCACTGAAGTTTTTGTTCAGAGTCTGCCTGTAATGCCACATCATCTGCATACAGCGCCTTTGATGAACTGTCCCTCCTACCTATCTGCTGATGAAGTCAATCACCATTATAAACAGCAATGGGCTCAGATACGAACTCAGATGTAAACCCTCTCCCAATGGGAACCTTTGTGTGAGTCCAAACGCTGTTTGCACTTGTCTAACTGGGTCCTTCTACACAGCTTGCACTAATTATTCCAGTGTTTCTAGGACTTTGTACCATTACAGGACTGCCCTTATCAGCTTTCTTGGGACCTTGTCATGTGCTTTCTCCAAGTCTAGGAATGTTCAGTTGACTGTTTTCTCTTAACTATCTGTATCACTGTAAACACATGGTTGGTTGTGCTGCATCCTTATATGAATCTAACCTGCTCATCCCCTGAGAGACTTGCTTGGCTACAAACATCTGCATTACAAGCTGAAGTTAAGTGAAACTTGCAGTAGTGAATTTTAGTCTTCTGTTAAGTGCAAACTTGCAGTTTTAAAAGTACTGTATTTTCATTTTTTTTCTGTTTCCTAATTGTGTGTTTCTGAACAGTGTGATGTGTGTGTGTGTATGTGTCTCTGCAGTTAGTTCCCCACCCTCCCTTCCTGTTCCTGTGTTGATATTAGTGTTGGTGGCTCTGGAATTGCCCTCCCCTCCTGTAAGTCTGTATTAGAACACTCCTCCTGGGTCCATCTCATTTGCTCACTTAACTGAGTTTATTTAGATCGTATTCTGACTCTAGTGTTCACTCTACTTAATACAGAGATAAGATTTGAGAAGACCAGCCCACTTAGGTTCTTCCTTCCTCTCTTCTTGCACTTAAAAAATGCACTTTATTAATTTGCCTTTACTGTATTTGTGTTTCCTCTTACTTTATTTTGCTTTTCTTAAAAGTACTCAATTCTATTTATTCTGCTGCATTTATTACTGCTTGGTCGTAGCCTGATTAAATTGTAACTGTTATTCTAAGTCTTTTGGTTTAAGCACTTGGGCTTCATACAGGCTGTTTTACATTAAAAAGGTTTGTGGTCTGCACTGTTGTGGCAGGGCATGTAGCTTACATCCTTCTAAGCTGGGAATTGCTGATTGAAGGCCCAGTGTCTGCTATTCTAAAAGTGTATTAGTTCTGGCTTTAGTACTTGGGCTTCAGGCCAGTTACTCTACATTAAGAAGGTTTGTGGCCTGCACTCTTTTGGGAGGAGAGGCTGGATTCTGCCCTTTTGAGCTGGGAATTTCTGGTCAGAGGCTTATTGTGACTGTTATTTGAACTGTTTCCTTCTGAAATTGGTGCGCCTTGTTGCTGCAGCATAGACCAGATTGAGGCCTCCTGAATCTAGCTTCATTTGTATAACTTGAGCACTGATCCAGGCCATCTTTTTTTGGAGAAGGTTCCCCTGCACCCTAGTAAGCAGGGGTGTGCAGTTAGAAGTTGCCTGATTGAAGACTGCTGGAAAAGGGCTCAGTTTTGAGTTTTTTTCTGGTTAATTAGGTAACTTACTTGTTTAAATCAGTTGCACTTTATTCATCTGCTTTTACTGTATTTGTGTTTCTTCCTACTTTATTACTGGGGCCATTGACTACAACTCTGATCTGCGATATATAACAATAAGTATCCTTTTCTGTGCTTTTAAACTGTTTTTTTTAGTGTATCTGCTTTATTTTCTGAAAAAAAAAAAATATATATATATATATATATATATATATATATATATATATATATATATCTACACTTGTTTCCTGCCTTTCTAAGCTAGTATAGTCCAGTTTTCAAGTTAGTGCTGAATTCAGGGCTGTGTTACAAATCTCTGTGTTTGCCCATACCTTACTTGGATAGAAGGAAGTTTCTCTGTTCACCTGTGAGAGAGGGGATCTTTGAGCAGCCTATCTGTCCCTGGAGGAGTGGTTTTAGCCCAGAAATTAGTAGTTTATTGGCCATTTTGGGCTAATTTCTATCTCCTTCATTTCCCTGCTATAAATACCATATTTGCCCGGTTTTGCACGCCTGGCAGTGCCGCTTAGCTAGGGTAAAACTATTCTCGGCTCCACAAAGTCTCCTCTTCAATTTTTCTCTTGGAACTAGACAAACTTTCAACTTAAGCCCTCAATCCATTCATTTATCAGCCTGACACTTGCTCAAAACTTATAGCAAGCACTTATAAACCCTAGTGCTTGACCCTCCTGTACTGTACAGTAGGACAAGGCTCTCTATTCGACCTTACCAGCCATTCAGTAAAACAGTTCACTGTACCTATCTAGGCATGTCCAAAGGGCAGTTTCAGGTGTATCCTCCAGTCCAACTGGTGAATCTGGGCATTTTGAGGCAATGTTACAACTGCCTCATGTACACAGACAACCCCCTCCTCCTACCACCAAACACTAATACATGCGAGAGATGCAGTTATACAGCCAAACTAGAGGCTAAGCTCTCTCAACCCAAGACTGGATCAGGCAGTCAAGAGAAGAAGGGAAATACTTGCATCACACCACCAGTCTTACATAGACCCATTAAACCAGCACCGGCAAAAAACACACATAAATACATGGAAACATACTTGGAGGCTCTAAATAAAAATCTGCAAAACCAACAGAGACCTCCAAAGCAAACATCCAAGCAACCTCCACCCCCCCCAACACAAACCATGAAACACATACTTCATAAAACCAGTGTGCCATGCAATCACAGCCTTTAAGGCAAAATAACATACCCAACATACTAGTAATAGGTGACTTTATAGTCAGGCACACTGACGTCCCACTCACTAGGCTGAATAAGGGGAAGGTTATTGTTAGCTGCCTGTTGGGTGCCAGAATCCGCCACATAACACAATCACTCAGTCCACTCCAGAACAAGTACAAATATGACTCTGTCATTGTCCATGTTGGTGTGAATGACCTGAGCCGTACCTCCCTGGACTACATGAAAAGAGACATGGAAGAGCACTCTGATCAATTAGCCCAGGCCATTATGACCCTGACCCTGAGTAGCAGCCTGCCCTCACCAAGAATGATACCACATTATAAAGAAAAAAATCTTGATTTCAACAATTGGCTAAGTTTCTGGTATCATTCAAAGGGGACCAAGTTTCTGTCTGCCTGAGATGACAAGCTCGACAAGCCGCACTGCTTCACTAGAGACAGCTTGCACCTGTCACCCTTAGGCTTTCAAATACTAGCCAAGGCTCTTGCCACCCCCATAGTGCCTTTTTTAGGCAAGGCTCAAAAGACAAACCCTGCGCCGTAAATATAACAAGTAACAAAAAACTGAGGGTAATGCTACTCAATGCCAGAAGTCTAAACCTCAAAATGCATACACTCGAGGCACTCCTCAGTATGGATAAAATCGATATATGTGCAGTAACACAAACCTAGTTTAAGGCTCCAGAGAGCACCCCAGCACTACCAGGCTACTCATACCATACATTTTGGCCACAGAACCCAAACCAAAATACAAAAGGTGGGATCGTATCCATATTCATCAAGAATACCCACACCTCCGGGTTAGTGGCACAGCACAATGCTTCAGAGATCATCCACGTACTACTAACAATGGACAAAACTGCAATTCAAATTGTAGCTTGCTACAGATCACCCACCATGTCCCAGGACCCCCATTGTGCATTTTTGGAAACACTGGGAAACATAAAGGTCCTATCAAACAACCTAATATTGGGGGATTTCAATTACCCAAACATTAACTTGGAGAACTACTCAAGTACTAACTCCCTTGCCCAACTTTTCCTAGAATTTATAAACTCAAATGCCCTGGTTCAACTGGTCAGCACTCCCACCAGAGGTGACAATATATTGGACCTGGTCATCACCAACATGGGTGACTGGTGTTCCACACCAGAGGTCAACCCCTCGCTGGATAGATCTGACCATAATCAAATCACTTTGGATATCCATATTCCACCCCCACCCCCGGACAAGAAAGCCACCGTGAAAAACTTTTCAAAAGCAAACTTCACGTTACTTAAGACCGAGGTGGAAAGTTTCAAAGCCCCAGTGACGAAGGATAACACTGTCCAAGCTGCAAAATCCTTTACTAATGACCAGCTACAAGAATGCATGGATCATGCCATCCCAAGCAAAACCAAGACTCACTCCTCCAAGAAAAGGAAACCAGTCTGGTGGACTCCTACCATAAACAAGCTATATAATACAATAACATAGTACAGAAAAGAGTAAAATCCCAAGAAGGGAAGACATCCCTGATCAGTATCAGCAAGAAACTAAGATCCCTCATAAAATCATCCAAGGCGAGCTTTGAAAGAAAAATTGCCAAGGACTCCAAAGATAACCACAAGGCATTCTTTAGCTATGTCAAGAATCTAAGTGGCAATGCTCAGATCTGCTCGGAGTTAGTGCAGAATGGCAGAAAATACACTGAACTGACCGATATTGCCAACATCCTAGCAGACAGGTTCAGCACAAACTTCACCCCCCTCTCACCCCCAAAAGGACCCATAACCATACCAGAAGAATGTAGAGTCCCTGAAATCACAGACACTCAGGTTAAAACAGCCCTCTCCAAAGCCAAAAACACAGCATCCTACATGAGCTCAAAGATGAACTAACCCCTCACCTAAACACACTGTTCAAACTCAGCCTCTCCACAGGCTACATACCCATAGAGTGGTGCACAGCAATGGTTATTCCACTCCACAAAGGTGGAGCCACAACAGACTCCAGGAACTATCACCCTATAAGCCTGACTAGCTTGGTCTGCAAGGCTATGGAGTGCATCATCATGGAACTCATTAACAGAGACATTGGGAACCTCCAAACACTGGAACCTACCCAGTTTGGCTTTGTTAAGGGCAGATCATGCCTCCTAAACCTGGTGGACTTCTCTGAGACAGCTACCAAGGCTATAGATGAGGGAAAGGTGGTACACAGAGCCTACCTAGACCTCGCTAAGGCCTTCAACACCATTCCCCATTCTGGTATTATAGACAAGCTCACCAGCCTGAACATAAATCCCTACATCACAAGATGAGTTGCCAACTGGCTCACGGACAGAACTCACATGGTGAGAGTTGCGGAACCTAGGTCCAACTCTAAACCGGTTACAAGTGGTGTTCCCCAGGGCTCAGTCCTAGGACCCCTCCTGTTCGGCATATACTTCGCAGAGATACAGGCAAGCACAGGAGGACTATGGCTGATGAAGTTCGCAGACGTCTGCAAACTAGGGGCTATAATTGACTCTCCAGCTGACACAGACATCCTCCAAAAGCGTCTCACTGAGACGGATACCTGGTGTCAAAATCATGGCCTCAAGCTAAATGCCAAAAAGTGCATAGTCATCCCCTTTGGAAAAAACAAAGTACCCACAAACTACCACATAGGTGGGAGTCCCCTAAATACAGAAGATGTAATAAGGGATCTGAGGACCCAAGTAGATAGCAATCTCACCTTTGATAATCACATTGCCAAAGTGGTTAGAAAATCCTTTTACGAGGCCCTCCTAATCACAAAAGGGTTCGCACCCAGATCAAAATAGGTCATTGTGCCCCTCTACTCATCACTCATGAGACCCATCTTAGAGTACAATGCCCCATTTGGGATGTACCTTACAAGACACCTGCAACAGCTGGAAAGACCACAGAAGTACCTCACCAAGAGGATCAATGGCCTCAAACAGATGCCCTATGTAGCCTGACTGAAGAAACTCCAGTTGTACTAGGTTGTATACTGCCTACTCAGAGGTGATCTCTGCCAGACATACAAGGCCATGTCCAACCCAGAATTGATGGACATGCTCCACGTAAAGAAAACCTTATTCCCTCGAGCCACACGTGCTAGGGATCTAAACCTCACCACAACAATAAATAGGACGTGCTGAAGGGATAGATTCCTGTCCCAGAGACTTGCAATGCTTTGGAACAAGATCCCA
Organism: Protopterus annectens; assembly: GCF_019279795.1. Taxonomy (NCBI): domain Eukaryota; kingdom Metazoa; phylum Chordata; order Ceratodontiformes; family Protopteridae; genus Protopterus; species Protopterus annectens. The sequence goes on from NC_056729.1 coordinate 1,016,493,309, forward strand.
ATCTACATTAGGCAGAGCTCCTCGCCAACACTCTTCAAAAGAAACCTTGATGAGTGGATGGGAAACAGAAAGTTTACCTCGGGGATCACTTCAGTGGCTCTGCTGGACAGAGGCACAGGGAACTAATCTAAGGCGGTGGTGAAAGCCAACACATTCTGGCTAGGCTTATAAATGCCTTCAGGCAGATAGCCCAGTACCCACCTATGAACTTATGAGCCATCTCCACAACTTTCATGCAGTGTGATACCTCTATACTGCCCACTGTTGTGAATATCCCCTTTGTTTCTGTTCACTGACACCAGTATTCTAATTCTTCAGTCATTTGGCATACGCCTTTCTCTCTCTACTGCTAAGAGAATGCTCAGGAGTTATTTCTCCCCTAACTCACCCAACATCTTAATCATATCTGCTGTGACCTTGTCTGAAGCTGCTGCTTTCCCTGACTTCATTTTCCTTAGTGATTTTCTTACTTCTTCTATGGTGGTCTCCTCTTCTTCTTTCATTTTAGATTGTATCTGGGAGCAGTAAAACTTCTGTTTTTTTTTCATTTAGAAGCTGCTGGAAGTACTCCTTTCATCTGCCTTTCATGCTCTGCAGACTGGTGAATAGGTTGCTGCTGCATCCCTTATGAACGGTATCTAATGACTATCTTCTGTCTTTCTGTTTATGCCTTGCAATCTGATAAAGTTTTTTTGTACCGTCGTCTGAGTCACTTTCCAGAAATTGTTAGAGTGTCTGTGTTGCCTTATCCTTTGCTATTGTAACTGTTCTCTTAGACTCTAACATTCCTAATGACATCATTTCTACCATCATGCTTGAGTTATGACATTTCATAATAGACCCAGCTTTCCTTAGACAGAAATCCATTGTAAAAGACAAATTGTGTTCAAACCAATCTGATATCCTGCCTGCCTGAGACAAAATGATGTCCACAGTCACTATAACCTATATTGGTGAAGAATGACTAAGTTATTATCTGCAATGGACTTAACAGAAAAACAGCACTCACAAAGTTAGCCCAGTGTCTGTAATGCAAGCAAGCTCAATTGTCCCATCTATGGATAGTAGCATGCAAGCTTGTGAAAGTGTTCAGTAATAAAGCTGTAACAATTTACCAAGGCAAACAGCGTTCTTGGCCTATCTGAACTCTTGGAAAATTTTAGTAGTAATGAAGAATAACAAGTAAACAATGAAGATTAAAAGAGCATCCTGATGTTGAAGATTAATATACAATCAATTAGCTGGAATATGCCACATAACCATAGCAAAAGCAGAATTCTGAAGGTGGAGAGATGACTATAAAGGTGAGGTTGCATGATCAAACACAGAAGTAGTAGAAAGTTTTCTCTATTAGACTTTACAATGCACAATTAATTAGCCCTGGTGATTTCTTTGGCCATTTCTCTATGATCTGTACTAAAATGCCTTTAGGAACCTAACATTGCCTATTCTTATTACACTATAATTGCAAATCCATATTACATGTAAGCTATTGAAAGATTGCATCTTGAAACTCACATGCTAGGCAACAAACTTACATTAATAACTGATTTCTGTATACTGCAGGGAAAGAACTATTAAGTGATGCTCACATACCTGCTATTCTTACTGCCATGATGATCATATTTCTGTTAATATGTCAACAACCAAATGACAATTACAATATTGATTAGCCTCATACAATGCTCTCAGCTGGCTGAAAAAACATGCTGATGACGCTATGCATTTGGTTCAATAGTTGCAAAGTTATAAAATCAATACTCATTGTGCTTAACGCAGATTTTAGAATCAAGTTTAATCTCTAGAACCTAATGAATGATAACACTGTAAAGACGAGTTTGTACTGAATAGTTTGCCAGTAACACTTCTTAGTAACTCTTTTATTCTAAATATATGAGTGTTTGAGCTATGAATTTGAAAACCAATTTTGCAAACAGCTGAGAATGTTCTGAATTCAGTATTTCAGATCATCAGAGGCAATGTGTCTACTTTCAGTAATTCAATAGGTTTACCCTTATGTAATGCGTCTCTTAAATCAAATCTTGTTTTGAAGAACACACGGATAAATTATATTAGAAAAAAGGTGTCTCAGTGGAGAGCAAATAAACTACTAAAAAATCTTAAGAAAAATATTGGAAAATTAAATCTATTTGTGTTCTGAAGTCTGGGAAACAGAGAAGGCTTAATAAAAGACAATTATTCACTGGAAGATAATTTATACCATAAAATATAAATGTTGAATGAGCACATTAACCAACTTGGTTGTAATAAATCCTGCAAGTTATGCACAAATAAATTTGGTAGCACTGCTAAAAATATAACAGTGCCACTAACAAAAAATCATGGTAGCCACCATATTTTTCCAGTTACACAGACATGGTAGAGCAATCCAGCAGTGCAGGGCTATAATGCCTTCTAGACATTTAGACCAGCTACTGAACAGGAAAGGAAAAAGGTATAGTTGTCTCAATTTACATCAAAAACAAACACAGCTTAAGGCTGGTCAAAGAGTATGAGCTTGAGCTTTTCCACACCCAAATTGCCATAAACAAAGTCCCATACCATCCTTAAAAGCTGTAGGCCCCCCTCTATAACCCAGGAAACTCATGATATACTTAAATCTACTGGAGACATTCATCATTCAACCCAACACCATATTCATGGGCTACTTTAACTACCCCACTATAAACTGGGAATCATTCATGACCCCAAACATGTGGGCCTTGAGATTCCTGGGCTTTGTAATCACAAACATCATGAACCAGCTAGTCTGTATGTCCACTAAGGGTGCTAACATCCTTGACCTGACAATCATGGGAGAAAATTGCACCTCCACAATTGTAATGTCCTCACTGTTCAGGTTGGACCATAAAGCTGCCTCCTTTGAAATACAAAGAAAACCTGGGACCTTAGCTAACCCTGGAACTTATAGGAATTATTCTAAGGCAAACTTCCTACTATTAAGTGGCACCCTAGCAAGATTTCAGGTCCCCCTCCAAACCCCAGGAGCACTGCTGCCTAATTGTTCATGAAAACCTTGCACAGTTATGTTAATAGCTGCATAGAGACAACTGTACCTTCCCAGAATAGCACAGGACAAACTCAGAAAACAAGCTGCCCTACTGGAATTCCCAACATCAATAGACTGCATAACAAAAAGAAGAAATTTATGGCAAAACCTATGAAGTGCAATGCCCAGTTAGGGTAAAAAGTTACTCATCAATTTAAACAAGCAACTTATGGGGCTAATCAGATCCACCAAAGCCAAATTTGAGGTAAAAGTAGCCTCCTAGGCCAATGGTAATCTTAAGGCATTTTTCAGCTATGTTCACAGCATCAAATGCAAATAACGACAATGTGCCAAACTAATTTTAAATAGATCCACCTATACTGATCTGAAAGATATTGCAAATTTACTGGCTGACAAATATAGCTCCATTTTATCCCCCGACACCCTTCAGGGTATATTATTGACCATAACTCCCTTAGCTGTAACCAGTGAGCAGGTCTTCAATTTACTCTAAAAAACTGCATCAATGGGCCCTGACAATATCCCTGGATACCTCCTTAATAGCATGAAGCATGAACTATTAGGACCACTAGAAACATTATTTAACTATAGGCCCCAGACAATCTACATGTCAGGTGAATGGAGGACTGCAACTGTCATCCTTCTACATAAGGGTCACCTATGGAACTGAATAACTACAGATCTATATGCAAAGCCATGGAAAGAATTATCATGGAAATCATAAACATTGACATAAGAAACCTTCAGACACTGGATCCAACTCAGTTTGATGTTATCAAGGGCAGGTCACGACTACTTGTCCTGATAAAATTCTTTGAGAAGGTCACCAAAGCAATGGACAAGGGCAAAATGGTCCATACTGCCTACTTTGACCTTGCCAAAGCATCTGACACAATACATCACTTGGGCATTGTATATAAACCTATGAAATTAGGTATAAACCCATATATCACACATTGGATAGCCAGCTGGCTCAAAGATTATTTATTTATTTATTTATTTATTTATTTCCAGTTTGATTAAAAGCAAAGCAAATACAATCTTAGTTACATGGTGTAAAAGGTAGTAATAAAATATATACATTTGAAATTACATTACATTGATACAGATTAGTAAAAAAAAAAAGCAAAAACACACAGTATACTTCAAAAATCATCATTCAGGAAGGTAGATAATAGATTTAGTAGTTTCCTTCAAGTAGCAGGTTAAAACTGTATGAGAAGAAGGTCTTATTTACAATATTTACATATAAAAAAAGAGAATTAGGATAGAGTAGAGAGAAAGGATATAGAGGGATTCAAGGGGAATTTATTTAAATTTAAGTAAGACCCAAGAAGAAAGGATATGGGTATCTTCCTCAACAAAAAGGCCAGTCACTAGCAGAGTTCTTCAAGTCTCAGTGCTGAGGTCACTCTTTTTTGCCATATTCTCCTCTAAAGTCAAGGCCAACATTAAGGGCTTCTGGCTGATCAAGTTAGCAGATGATCACACATTAGGTGTTGTCATAGAATCCCTCAAATACACAAATACTCTCCAAAAAGGTCTGACACAGACCAATAAATGGTGCCAGTGCCATGGACCAAAAATCAATGCCAAGAAACACATATAGAATCCTTTGGGAAGATTGCTACCCCTAGAAACTATCACATTGCTAGTACATCCCTGAGTTTACCCAGTGGTCAGGGATTTGGAAACATATGTAGACAGAAACCTGGCCTTTGACCATCATATGTCGATCGTATTATGGAAATAATTCTATGTTACACAACTTATATGCAAGGATACGGCATCTAGGTTCACAGATATCATTGTTCCTCTGTAGTCAGCCCTCATCAGACCAATCATTGAGTACAACACTCCCTTTGGTGTATACCTGACTAGACATATGCAACAAGTGGAGCACCCACAGAGGCTCCTCACAAAAAGAATACAAGGCATTAACAACAAGTCCTATGCAAACCACCAAAGAGCCCAATCACTGTAATCAATCTCCTACAGACTGCTGACTGGCGATCTAAGCCTGGTTTACAATGTATACCTAATCCCAATCTGATGGACCTGTTCCACATCTGCAAAACAAATAACATCAGAATTACCTGATTTAGGTACCAAAACTTCATCAGCAACATAAAGAGGAGATGCTAGAGGAGCAGGTATGTGTCTAGGAAACTACCCATTACTGGAACAGGCTTCCCATCCATGTGAAACAGAGTTCTTCCCTAACCCATTTCAAGCATAACTTGGACCGGTGGATGGAAAACTGGAAATGTATTCTTAGCTTAGCACCTATGTGTCTATTAGGTAGAGGCAGCCTGTAACCGCATGACCATCCATGTCCAAGCCTCCATCCATCCATCCATCCATCCATCCATCCATCCATCCATCCATCCATCCATTTATAACTCCTTTCCCCATTTTTGCACAAGATGTTGGGGTGTCACTGCAACATTTACAGTCATGTAGAGTCAAGGTTCACACCAATGGGAAGCTAGCCCTGCCTATATCTACCCCTTAACATAACCCTAGGGTATCAAAACTTGTCATATACATTTGGGAAGCATGTTTAGGCTTAAAAAGACCCCCTTAGATTATTAGCCTAGTAATCACCTTTAATAAGCAGTAGTTTGCATGTGCTAGATAAATATATTGTGCATGTGCTCCCTTGTACTGTACAGGATATGTGCTACAAGGATATACTGCACAAGCTTATTCTCGTACTCTGCAGGATGCATGAGCTTGATAGATGTACCAGAGAAGGGTACTACCCTACTCTGCAGGATAACAACTACTAGGGCCTTTATAACCCCAGCCATGCAACCCAAATGTATCCATTGAGTCTGTGTGCCCTTAGAGGTTTTTCTAAAGGGTGTATATTAGCTGGGACAAGATTTAATAGTTGCCTCTGTTTATCAGTCAGAGGTGGCAGACCTGGGGTGAATTTTAGATTTTCCATCCATTGGTCCGGGTTACATTTCAATAGAGTCAGGGAAGGACTCTGCTTCACATGGATGGGAAGTCTGTTGCAAAGAACAGGAATTCTCTGAGATACATAGATGTCCCTCCAGCTTGTCCTGTTTATGTCATAAACAAAATTTAGGTCCTTATATCTCATAGTTCTGATGCTGTTTGTTCTGACAATATGCAAAAGGTCCATCAGAGTGGGATCCAATGATGCTATGTATGCATACCTCTCATCCGTACCAAACTCCTTGGTATTTACTGGTTTTGAGGGCAAAATAATGGGGTGCCACGTATTCCCAAGTGGCTCCCTCAACTTATGATTTTTTTGGATTTTTTATTTTTATTTTTATTTACAGGTTCAAATAATGGCTGACGTCACCACGCAGAGATGTGCGTGATGACATTCAGCTTCGTGAAGTGGACAACTGCCTGTTGGTCTTGGTGATTTGGTTAAGCTGTCTGTAATTTGGATTGTATAAAGCATTTATTACAGCAGCAGCAGCGAGCAGACTCCAGTCTGCAGTTGTACTGTGTCAAAAAAATGTTAAGTTCTGTTTCTGTAGAACTTTAAGGAAGAGTCTGCCCAGGACCCAATGTTTACACTTGCTAGGAGGAATCCATTCCATTCTTAGGATGAGAAGATTTACTTTCTCCATCTGCGGCTTAACTTCCAGGTAAATAAAAAAAAAAAAGAATAAAAAATGCACATATTACAAGTGATTATACTGTGTGAAGTCCGTGATCAGTAGCTGGCTGCTGCTAGTAGGTATAGGAAAGGGCACACATTAGGTTGCTGAGTCCTGGTTTACCATACCAACATTAGAATGTTTAAGCTCCAAGACTTATAATGCCATGCCTGTGTTGAATGGGGGATATTGCTGGCTGCTAATTGCACTTTCACTGAATGGTGTGTCTTCAAGTTCAAGCTACTCAGAAAAAAAGAAAACATTATTTTTTTTTTCTATTTTAAGTTTAATTATTTATTTAACATTGGTGTGGGCTCCTCCGAGTGGTCAAATTTGATTGTTTGTATAACACAGCAGCAGCAGTCAGTGGACTCCAGTCTGGAGTTGTAGTTGTGCTACTGTGTGTGAAAACTTTTAGTTTAGAACGGAAGGAAGAGTCTGCACAGCACCCAACCATGTCTGCAGTAACTAGGAGGAATCCATTATATTCTTAGGAGTTAGGATGAGAAGATTTGCTTTCTTCAGTGGCTTGACCTCCGGGTAAGTAAAAAAAAAAATAAATAATAATAATAATAAAAAAATGCGCGTATTACAAACGATTCTTCTGTACTGTGTGAAGTGAAGTCAGTGATCAGCAGCTAGCTGCTGCTAGTAGGAAAACAAAAGGGCACACTATAGTTTGTTGACTCTGAGTCCAAGTTTATCGACATTTGCAATGTTATGCATCTTTAAGCCCAGAGACTTGTAATGCTGTGCCAGTGTATTGAACTGAATTGCTGGTAATATTTCTCTTAATTACACTGAATGGTGTTTCTTCAAGGTTGGAGCGGGCTACTCAGAAAAAGGAAAGGGTATTTTGTTTCCTTTTTTAATTTTAATACTTTGCTGTTTTATTTATTTATTTTTTTAATTATTTAACATTGCTGTAGGTTTTCTCCAGGTGCTCCAGTTTCCACCCACTTGTATTAGTCAGAAGACAACCTTTTTGTATTGGATGAAATCTTTGTATGATTACAGGTTAATGTTAGCAATAGAGACACTTACTTACCTACTAGTCTCCTGCATTTCGGAAATAACCTTATGTAAAAGCAGTCACATATGTTAACACTTATGTGTAATGCTGACTGTACTAACACTAATTCCTACTAATATAGCATGTGTACCTGTATAGGATGATTAGATATAATCCTGGGAAATCAGGGGAGAGTTGGGAAAGTAGTTAATGAAATGCAACAGCAATCAGTAACTAGTAAATGTATTTGCGGGTGTTATGAGTGAATGAGTTAGTAGTGTCATGCATAGCTGTCATTAATAACTGCTTGTACATACTTGGAGACATACTGCTGAAGGTATTAGTGGGGGGGTCTGGGAGACATGTTTCATTGTGGTGTTTGTGTGCATATTTGAAACTAGTGGAGGGAATAGATAGCTGAGGAAAATGTTACATTTTCGTGCTTGTAAGTTGTACATACTTGAAACTACTGAAGGGAATGGATCACTGCGGTGGGGGAAATGTTTAATTTTAGTGCTTGTGTATACTTGAAACCATTGAGGGAATGGATTGCTTGGGGAAATGTTTCATTTTGGTTCTTGTACATACTTGGAGACATACTGCTGCAGGGATTAGTGGGGGGTTTGGGGCCATATTTTGGTTGTCTGTTCTTCAGTTTGCATTTGAAAGTTGATAAAGCACAATTCCATTGAGTGGGTGGGGTTACATAATTATGCATGCAAATTTTTATGTTAATCAGCATACAGATTTGTACCTATTTTTCATGGACCTTTGCTCAGATTTTTGATGTTTCCAGATTGAGAGGTATGTGTGTATGCCAGGCATACATCACCTCTCAGCAGTCTGTACAAAACAAAGTAAAAAGCTAGAGTTCTGAAGCTATCTGTATAGGATATTGCTTTTACCCCCGTATTCTTTTTACCTCTCACATATCATACACCATCTGTACCATACCCTTTCTTCACTCATCTGTTCCAGAGACATTCACCCCAAACCTGGGCCTCCTCCCACTCTCTTCTCTTCAATACCTAACTCCAAAGACTCTTCACATAACTACACTGAATTTCCAAAGTATCTGTAATAAAACCTCCGAGCTACATGCCTGGCTATCTGAAAACAATGCCAGTATCCTATCTGCCACAGAGACCTAGTTGAAACCCACCATACAGGCATCTGTGTTTCTCCCACATAACTTTAGTGTACTTAGGGCAGATAGACATAATAAAAAAGGAGGTGGTGCTGCATTCATCTACCCCAATACCCTCAACATCTTACTATTTACAGACCCTATTCCTGAATTCCAAAATGCTGAGATTCTAATTTCCCTTCTGGAAATTAACTGCTCTAAAAAACTTTGCATTATTTTCCTATACATCGCCCCTGGAAATAACATACCAGTAAGAAGACATCCTTTCCTGTCTTCCCCATACCATAAAAAAATGAAACAATTATCCTTGGTAATATGAATATTGATTGGGCCTCCACCTCTTCCAAATAATCATCCACTAGCATAAATCTGTTTCACTTTACCCAACTAATCTCTAGCACTACCAAGTACAACAACAAAAGCAATCAAGGCTCCATTCTGGACTGGATTCTTGTCTCAGGCTCCTCCACGTACATAACTTCTGGCACCATGTCCAACTCCATTAGTGACTACCTCCCTGTCTATGCTATCCGAGCCTGTTTATCCTTCCCAAAACTCCATAATATCAGACTTGTCCAAAACCTATCAAAGTTTAACCCCCACATGTTTAATAGCATTCTAAATAGCTTTAAGTGGAATAGTCTAAAAACTCTTCCACTAGATAATGCCCTGCTGTACTTCAATAACTCTTTTCTAAAACTCTTGCATAGCTTAGCTCCTACCAGAACCAAAAGAATCAAAATCAACCATGCCCTTTGGTTAACAAAAGCCACCAAAGAAATCATGTGTAACAGGGACAAAGCATGGAAAACCTGGGTTAAATCCAAAAATTCTTCCGACCTCATTTGTTACAAACAGTTCCAAAACCAAGCTAAAAAACTTATCTCTAAAGACAAACGGCAGTACTTCTGGAATCTGCCAACAAATGGAAAAAATAATCCCAAATTGTTCTGGTCTTCTATCAATAATATCCTAAACTCTGGCAACAAACCCAGTCCCTGCCCACATTCCGACTTGCCTCCTGAACAAATATCCAGCATCTGTAACTCCTACTTTATTGATACTATTGCTAATATTACTGATACATTTTCTTTACCTCTCCTTAAATAACTCTACTCCTACACACTCCTCTCCTCTTTCCTCACAACACAGTTTACCTCAGAATCCCCCCATTACCTCAACCTCCTCAAAACACCCCTCTCAAAGCTCCAACACCACCTCCATACTGCACACAACAATCTTCCAAGCCAGAATTTAATCTCTCTCCCATCCTTAACTCTTACATCAAAAAAAAAACTTCAGAATTTAAAACCCTGCTCAAATTCAGCCAATAAGATTTCTGACAAATTCCTCAAAATGGCTGCTGATGCAGTGACCTATCCCATTAGCATACTTATTAACAGATCTATCCAAGAATCCTACATCCCCTGCCTCTAGAAAAAAGCAATCATCCTACTACTCCATAAAGGTGGTCCATCAACTGATATCTCCAACTTCCGACCTATGGCTATAATGTCCCTCATCTCTAAAATCCTAGAAAAATGTCTGCAAAAACAATTCATACATTACCTTCTAAACAACAAAATCATCTACCCAACACAGCATGGGTTCCACCCAGGCCACAGCACATCAACTGCACTAATTTCCTTTTTAGATACAGTTAACAAAGCTCGAGACTCTGCACATATTATATCAGCCCTTTTCTTGGCCCTATCAAAAGCATTCAGTACCATCTCTCACCCTATCCTCCTCTCACACCTCTCTAGTATAGGACTATCCCTCCAAACACATAACTGGTTCCAAAGCTATCGCTCCAACAGAGAGCATGCTGTTAAATGGCAGAATTTTATTTCCCCCTTACCTTCAAAATCCTACAGGTGTACCCCCAAGGCTCTATTTTAGGCCTTCTCCTGTTTAACATTTTTATTAACAATGTCCACCTAACTATCCCACATGGCTCGTTAGTCCAGTATGCAGGCGACTCCACTATAGTCTGCTCCGCTCCTAACATAAATATATTACAGCAAACTACCCAAGCAGCATTTTCCCCCATGGAAACATGGTTTCACAAAAATCACCTTTCTTTAAATGCCAAAAAACTAAACTAATAATTTTTACTCCCAAGAGAAATATCCCTAGCAATAAAGCTGAACTCAATATTTTCTCTCTTAACTCCACCAGTATTGAGCTAGTAACCAATACCAAATTGTTAGGGGTTATAATCAATGAAACCATAAATTCGCTATGCACATCCAAAATAATATAAGTAATTGGATTACTCTACAGACACAATAAGTTCCTCTCTTCACCAACTAAATAAATATTAGCACTATCTTACTCTTTAACTTACAGTGCACCTTTACTAATTAACCTGCAGTCCTCCTTGAGAACAAAACTAGAAACTTGCTATAACAAGATTGCCAAATTTGCTACAAATAGTCACAATTCTACTCATCACTGTATTGCCCTAATAATATTACAATGGCTTGAATTCCCCCCACTACCTACTACTCCTTCAGCTCGCAACCACACATAAGTTTATTTATAAACCACAAGACTGCCCTTCACTTAGCTTCCTATTTACCCCCTATAACCACATTAGGCCTCTGTGATCTGAACATCAACATCTCCTTCAAGTTTATAAACCCAAATTACCTGCAGACGAGTTACTATACTCCTGGAATATTGCCAGGATATGGAATAACCTACCTACATTTATCCACATAGAACAAAGCCTTTCCAAATTCAAAACTGCACTGTACAATCATCTCCTCTCTAATTGGATATTTAATTGTTCACTTGCCTCCTCTCCCATAATCTAATTCTGCCAACCAAACTTTAATCTGTTCTTACTCAGTCTTGCAAACTTATATCTACTTAATTCTTCCTTCTGCTCTCTCCAAACTCCCTACCTACCTTCCCCCCTCTTCTCTCACTTCTTCCATGTTGCTTCTACTATCTTTTTTTCTTTCTCTACTTTCTACTGTCCTTCCTACATATTTTCCCTCCTCCTTCTTCCTTTTTTCTCTCCAATTACTCTCTCCCCTATATGTATAAGTACTCCTCTAATTGTCTTTCTATCTGCACATTGTCCTATTGTTTATTCTATGTAACACCTGAATTCTTTGGAATTCCTTGATGTTTATAACTGTTTAAAATTTGAACATCTTCAGTTTGCCTAATATTATCACACCATTTTTCTATTCTCCGTACTATGAATATATTTTATCTTTGCTGGTAGTATAATTGTTTTCTTCAGTTTAAATTACTTTCTGTAAATGTTGATAATTTCTTTATGCAATTTTCTTGATCTTCTGTAATTAATTTGTATCTTGTTCTGAAACTTTATGTAAAGCTTATTGATACATTGGAACTTTTCTCCCCAGGCCTCCACTAAAAATGGGCACATTTTGGCCCAGTGGACTTTCCCGGTAAACAAATGCCTATAAATGAATAAATAAAATGAGGAACCTCTCTGGACATTCTACTTGTGACAAGTGCCTTGTCAGGTATATACTGAAGGGGGTATTATACTCAATGATGGGTCTGATGAGGGGCAAATACAGTGTCATGATGACTTCTCTGGGCATAGCTACCATGCCCTTACTTATAAGTTGAGTGTTATGGAATAACTTTTTTACTACCTTAGGCACATGTTGGTCAAAAGCCATGTTAGCATCTACACGTGTCCCCAAATTTCTGACTACTAGGGCTACTGTTAGGTGTGTTTTATCAATGAGTTTCCCAGAGTGCACGACTTCCCACAAGGTACTATTTTGCATTTCTTTGCATTGAGATTTATGCCATGGCACCAGTCATCTTGTCACTAAATCTTTGAGGGATTCTATGACTGCTCCTAGTTTGCAATCATCTGCAGACTTGGTCAGCCAGAGGGCCTGGATGTTGGCCTTGACATCCTAAGAAGTTGATGCCAAAGAGGAGAAGATGCAGCACAGAGTCCAGGGGGATTCTGCTAGTGACCAGCCTCTTTATGCAGGTGGTTTCTCTGATCCTAGCTTCCAGAGTCTTAGTTCTGTGAGCTTGTTTACAATGACTGAGTGGAGTATTGTATCATATGCCTTAGGCAGGACAAGGTAGGCAGTATTCACTGTTTTGCCCTTGTCCATTGCCTTGTTGATATTCTCAAAGAAGTACACCAGGTTTAGTAATTATGACCTGCCTTTGACAAAACCAGACTGAGTGGGGTCCAGAAGGTTTCCTATGTCATTACTATTCATTTCCATGATAATTCTTTCTATAGATTTACATGTAAGACTAGTCAGACTAATAGGTCTGCAGTTCCTGGATTCTGTTGATAGTCCACCCTTGTGCAGAGGGATTACTGTTGCAGTTTTCTATTCATGTGGTACAAAGCCTGTTCATAGGCTATAATTGAAAAGTGTCTTCAGTGGCCTTGACAGGTCATATTTCAGTCTATTTAACAGGCATCCTGGGATAATATCAAGGCACAGCAAAACTGTGTTGTTGACCTTAGAGATCACTTCTAGGACCTGCTCCCTATTGATAGTTGGACAGGTTATGTTAAATGGTATTTCTTTGGAGTTCACTTGGGGGTGAATGGGGGGTAAAGTTGGAGCTGAATTTGTCAGTCATTATATTTGCTGTATCTTCCAGCTCTGGAAACATGACTCTACAAACAGTTCGGCACACTCTTATGTGCTGCTTTTGTGGTTTCTGACATAGCTAAAGAAGGCCTTATGGTTGTCATTGAAATGGGAAAGTATCTTTACCTCACAATTGGCTTTGCTGGACTTAATTATTCTTCTTAATTGTCTATTTAGTATGATGAAAAACCTTTTATATTTTTGAGTGTTACTATTCCTAATTGTAGCTATGACTTTTTTCATTTGTTGTACAACCTGCTTAATTTTGGATTTGACAGTGGTGGTTTATTTTTAGAGTTTGTTTTGGGTGTACCTCCAGTAGGTACAGCAGTCTCTATGCTACCATTGATAAGGTTGTACAGAGTTTCTGTGAACAATTCCTCATAGCCTGCTGTGTTATCTGGGTTTGGAGGGGCTTAGAATTATTGAAGGTTATCACCTTACCTCTCAACCTCTTAGCACAAGAAATCTGGGCAAAGCATGACATAATGGGGGACAAATGCCCAAAATAGGGACAAACTTTAAATATTGCTCTTATATACTTAGAAAGTTGACAGAATGACAGGATTTGTCTTAACATGCATTTTTTTCTGAATATGAAATCTGAAACTCAAAAGTATTTCATTATTTAGTGACCTCAGTCCTCAGATCATTCCAGTTATTTGTGAGAAAACCAAAGATTTTATGAGAAACAAACCAAAAATATGAGGCAAAAATCTGGACATTCTGCAAAAATCTGGATAGTTGAGAGCTATGGTTAGCACTTAATAAGAGATGGTTTGCCTTGGTATAGTTCCTAACCATTATGGGGTTTAATGGGATTGCAGAATTGATTTTTATTTCAAAGGAGACCGCTTTGTGATCTGACCTTACCAGACAAGACATGGCGCTGGGTGGGTTGCAGCATTCTCCCATATTTGTGAGTTCCAGGTGCAATATGTTTGTACCTCTAGTGGGCATATGCGCTATTTGATCTGGGATGTTTGTGCTGACAAAGTCCAAGAGTCCCTTTTCTTACAAATTTGGGGTAGTGTAGGATTTTCTGTCTATGGAGGGGTAATTAAAGTCTCACATAAGTATGTTATTTGGTTGAATGGCAAGTGTCTCCAGTAGGTCTAAGTATAAGCTATGGGTTTCCTGAGACATAGAGGGTGACCTACATCTTGCTAAGATACGGTATGGGACTTTGTCTATGGTAATCTGTACAAGGGGAAACTCTAGCACATTGTCCTTTTTAACCAATGTAAAGGTATGGTTGCTATTGATGTACATCAAACATCTCCACCTTTGTCCTTGTCTTTGCCATATCTGGTCTAAATGTGTGGAAAGCACTGAAGTCTTACACTGCCAGGGTACTCTCTGTGGCTTTAAAATATATGTTTTGGTAACTGAACAGATGTCTGCATTTTCCAGTATGAGAAGAGCTTGAAGGGAGTGGGTCTTCTTAGTTAAACACCTGGCATTTAGCAGTTACACTTTTAGATTCCCACTGGTTGATTTTGCTATGTTGAAAGGTTTGCCAATTTGGCATTGCCTAAAAATAGGCTTTATGGGGGTGGACACATTTTTTATCCATTATTCAAAAGTCTAGAGGGGATAAGTGCAAACCATCCTTGGCAAGACAATGGTTTGACACATTAGAATGACACCAGAAACAATCATGTTGTTCATATTGTGGCATCATCCTTGGGGAAGGTAAAATGTTGCTCAATGATAGGCACATGCCAGTTTGTGACACACAGTCTGAGTTCCCTAATGTCTCTCTTCACATAGTCTAGGGAGTTACACCTTAGGTAATGTATACCTACATGGACTAAGATTAAGTCATACTGGTACCTGTGATGCAATGACTTGAGTTCATGCGTAACTTGTCGGATCCTGGTTCCTGATAAGCAACTGACTATTATTTTCTGTATGTCCATCCTGGTACGTGGGACATTAGTATGTCACATAATGGAGTCCCCTATGACTAGAATCCTGAATAGTGTGCTGGCTTGCCTTTTATTTTTTGTTTTTTTAGTTGAGGCTTCACTGGGTGTGGTTGTATGTGTAGTGTTTAGTGTTGTTTTTTTTTTAGTGTTTTTTGGTTTGCTGAGGATAATGTTTGCAGATGGAGTGACTGGGAGGTCTTTGGGGTTTCTGAAGATTGCATTTAAGTGCCTTAGTATAAGTTGATCTATGTGTGAGGTGCATACTATGTGTGTAGAGCGTGTGTTTCTGACAACCTGATTTTTATTCTGTGTGCTTGTATGTGAGAGCTTTACCTCCAGTGACAGGGTGTAGATATATCGCTCACATATTGTATTAGTTTCTTTAAGGATTAAATGGATGTCAGTGAACATGAGATACCCATATCCACCAAAAAGGCTGTGGAGAAATTGGGAAGGTGCATATCCATGATGTAGGTGAGCTACAAGGGTGTGTTGCATGAGGGGATTAAAAACTGGCAACTAAGGGTGCTTTTAGGACTAGGGTCTAGACCAGGAATATAATACTAAATGTAATGGACAGTGCTCATCAACACGCCACCTAGTTGCTCAATGTGCAAAGTGTTTTTTCTACAATCACTGAGCTACTGGGTATAATTCCAGAGGTAGTTCTACAGGAAAATTTTACCTTCTAGTGTCTGCTGCTATACAGGACACTACTAACCACCCATACACAATGAGCAACTCCTTGCAAATGCTCTGAATTTATACTGGAGCAAAAAACACAGAATAGGGACTAATAAGCCCTCTGGCCAATAAATGACTACACTCAGAGCCCTTCCTTTGTGTTTCCCAACTTGGTTAGACCAGGCTACTACCTACCGCTACTATGTGATTAAACTCAGTCCTCTTAATGTAGAACCACACAGTGTACTAAGTGCAATGCTTTCCCAGTAATGTAAACAGATTGCTATTTACTGCTAATAAGGTGATTTTAAGGCAATGTAAACCAACGGCATGACGAAATAAGGCAGTACAAGTCTATAGGAATGTTAAACAGTTTAGAATGCAGAAAAAGCAGTAAATAATTCAATGAATCAACAGCAGATCATTAAAATAAATTCAAAACAACTGCATTTTTTTTTTTGGGGGGGGGGGTACTTAGCTCTGCCTGGATGGAACTAGATGCAAGAAAATCTCTTCTGAAGCACAGGTTAGGATGGCAAGATCTGTGGAAATGAACTATGAGTCGTACAAATGGGCTGAATTTATACAGGCACCAAAGGCAGAGAATAACAACCAATAATCCCTTGGCCAGTAATCAACTATTCTCAGACCTCTTCCTGTATATTTCCCACCTCTAATAGACCAGGCTACTGTCTACTGCACTAGGTGAATAAACTCAGCCCTCTTATTATAAAAACACAAAAAAGTGCACTAACGCCATCCTGTGTGATCCCTAGATCATACAGGCTAGGCCACCTTCTACCCCCACTAGAAAAGTAGTCCCAGGCCTTCTTAATGTTAACCATACTACAGTTAACCCAAAGTGAATTCAAACAGAACAGTCAAACAAACTAGTTAGAAACACACACTTGTACAATGACTACAATGCAAAGAAACTAAGAGTAAGATAAAAAGCAGGACCCCTTTATGGTGATAATGGACAAAAAATGCAATAAAAAAGTCAGAAACACAGCAGCAGTACTCAAATTAAATCATATAAAAAGACAAAAAAATCAGTTTAAATTTCCTGTCTTTGCTAGGATTGTACTGGATATAAGCCACTTTTTTATAAGCTCTGTGGTAATGAGCCAAGAACTGTGCAAACCTGCTGAATTTATAGAGGCAGAGAAAACTGTCTCACTTAAAGCCTTCCTATGTGATTCCCACCTCAGACAGACCAGTCCACCACCTTTTACTGTCACTAGAAAAGTAGTCCCAGGCCTTAATGTAAAACTACACTACATTTAGGCCAAAGCGAACTCAAAGAAGGACACACTTTTACAGTGACTACAATGCAGAGAAACCAAGAAGAAAATCAGTGAAAAGCAGTGCCCTTTACAGTGATAAAGGGCAAAAAAATACAGTAAATAATTCAGAAATACAGCAGTAGTTCTCTTAAATATCTTACAAAAGTGCAGAAAATCTTTGCTAGGATTGCACTAGGTGAAGCAAAGTGTTTGTGAGCTCTGTGGGAATGAGGCCAGAACTGTGCAAACAAATAGCTCTGTTACCAATCATTCTCACGTAAAGTTTCCATGTGTGATTCCCCAGCTCAGAGAGACAAGGGTAACATCCTTGCCTGATCTACAGGATAAATAAACGAGACAGATGTACTGTACAAGGATATTTTCTTTCTCTGCAGAATGCGTGTGCTAGATACATGTAATAGACTGCATGTGCTAGATAGATAGATAGACAGACAGATAGATAGATAGATAGATAGATAGATAGATAGATAGATAGATAGATAGATAGATAAACTAGATACCTCTCAACTGTCCAGATTTTTGCAGAATGTCCAGATTTTTGCCTCATATTTTTGGTCTGTTCCTTGTTAAATTTGTGGTTTCCTGGCAAATCAATTGAATGATCTGAGGACTGAAGTCACTGAATAATGACATACATTTGAGTTTCAGACTTCAAATTCTTCAGAGAATGTAAGTTAGACCAAACTCTGTTACTCTATCAACTTTCTAAGTTTATAAGAGCAATATTTAAAATCTGTCACTATTTTTCAGCCTTTGCCCCCCCCATTTTGTCAGGCTTTGTCCAGATTTTTTGCACTAAGAAGTTGAGAGTTATGAGACAGATATAAGCAAGGTTCCTTGCCATGTCCTAGACAACTACAGGTCACCCTCTATGACCCACAAAGCTTACAGTTCTTACTTAGACCTACTAGAGGTGCAAAATATCCAACCAATCTATTAATGGAAAACTTTAATTATCCCTCTATAGACTAGAGAATGTACACTGCCTCCACTCTAACTCACAGGCACAACGTTTTCTGGACTTTATCAACATGAACACCCCTGGACCAGATAGTGCGTACTCCAACCAGCGGATTAAACATACTGGACCTAGTACTCACCAGCATGGGAGACCATTGCATGATCCCCTGTGTCACATCCTCATTAGTGAGGTTGGACCACAAAGCTGTTTACTTTGAAATAAATTCAACCTGGAAAACCCAACTAAACCTGTAACAGTTAGGAACTATTCCAAAGCAAACTACATACTATTAGGCAATACTTTGTCAAAATTCACTGCTTCTCCAAACCATGAGAACAGAACTACATATGCAGAATTATTCACAGAAACCCTGTACAAAATGGCTGCACTGAGGCTGCCATACCTATCAGAAGTAAGCCCAAATTTAACACCAAAGACAGTCCCCTCTGGTGGAACCCTTACCTTAATAGGGTATATAACAAAAGAAAACAAGTCATGGCAAAAATCAGAAAGAGAAACTCTCATAGACAAAAGACTTTTCAGATTCAACTAAACAAAAAACTAAAGGGTCTAATAGGGTTTATCAAGACCAGTTATGAGGTTAGGATAGCCTCCGAGGCTAAGGACAGTCTCAAGGCCTTCTTCAGCTATGTCACGAGCCTTAAAGGTGCAGCAGTGTGCAGAACTGGTCATAAATGGCACAATCTTCACTGACCAAGGTGACACAGTGAATTTACTGGTTGATAAATTTAGCTCTAATTTTATCCTCCAGTTCCCCCACTACCCCTTATAAAATTGCATCTAGCATATCCCCCCAACTATCAACAGGGAGCAAGTCCTGGGTAAGCTAAAGCCAAAAAGACAACTTCAGTAGGCCTGACAATATTCCTGGTTGCCTCTTAAATAGACTAAAACGTGACCTAAAAGGATCACTTGGGGTACTGTTCAACTAAAGCCTCAAAACAGGCTACATATCAGGTGAATGGAGGGCCACAATGGTCATCCCTCTTCATAAGGCTGGCTCATCAAATGACCCCAGGGACAACAGACCCACCAGTCTAACAAGGCTAACATACAAAACCACAGAATTATCATGAATATGATCAACAATGACATAGGCAACCTACAGACACTAGACCCATCCCATATGGCTTTCTTAAGGGAAAGTCTTGTCTACTCAACCTGGGAGACTTCTCTGAAAGGGTCATGAAGGCTATGGATGAGGGAAGAACAGAGCTTACCACCTACCTTGACCTGGACAAGGAAATCAATACAGTACCCCTCTCAGGCATTATTGACAAACTGTCAGAACTGGGCATAAATCCTTATATAACTCAGTAGATTGCTGTCTGGCTCACAGATAAGACCCAAGAGGTCAGGACTGGTGTGGCCACTTTCACCAGGAGACCAATCACTAGTGGAGTACCCTGGGCCCGCTCCTGTTTGGCATCTACTTTTTGGAAGTCAAGGTTAATGTCAAAAGCCTCCAGCTCACCATGTTCAAAGATGACTATAAATTGGGAGCCATCATAGACTCCCTCCATGACACTGGCATCCTACAAGAGGGTCTAACACAAACAAATAACTGGTGCCAAAGTCACAGATTAAAACTCAGTGTGAAGAAATGCATTATAGTTTCCTTTGGTAAATGGTCTGCCCAAGCTAATTATTTCATAGGTAATGCACCCTTAAGAGATGACCCATTGTTAGAGATCTGGGAACATATGCACTCAGTCATCTGGCTTTCAGCCAAAATATAGCTAAGATGGTAAGAAAATCATTCTATGTCACCCAACTCATAAACAAAGGTATGATATCCAGGCTGAAGGCAATTAAAGTATCAGTCTACTCATCCATCAGACCCATCATGGAATACAATGTGTCCTTTGGCATATACGTAACCAGGCCTTGCAACAGCTGGAATGCCCTCAGATGTTCCTCACTAGGAGAATCCAAAGTATGAATACCTTGTCCTACACAGATCACCTTAAGGTCCTATCACTGTACTCAGTCTCCTACAGGTTACTGACATCAATCTATGCCTGGCATTTAAGGCATCCTGGAATCCAGCTCTGATGAATCTCTTGCACATCTTTGAAACAAACAGTACCAGAAGCACTAGATCAAATGACCTGAACTTTGCCTGCAATATAGATAAAACATGCTGGAGAGAACAATATGTGAATCAAAAGATCACTTCACTATGGAAGAAGCTCACATCCACTTGAAGTAGAGTTCTTCCCTAGCCCTCTTCAACCAAAACCTTGATCAATGGATGGGAAATCACAAATTCACCCTCGACTGGTTCCCATGTCTCAGATGGACAGAGGTCAACACTACGCAAATCAATTATTAAATTAATTCCCAACTAACATAACCCTCACATAATCCTAAGATGCCTCCTTACTAACATACTCCGACCATATTGTTGTTCAAGGTACTCAAGGACAACACTAGGTTACCTTGCACACCTTATAAAGACCCTGGAGGTCATTAGCCTAATATAAATCTACGAACCTATGAACCTATACATATGTCCTCATGAACTCTACAGGATGCAGACACTAGAGGAGTATGATGAGCAAGTGTCCTCATAATTTGCAAGTTGCATAAGATAGATAGACGTACCATACATGCATCATCATCTACTCTGCAGGATGCATGCGCTAGATACATATACTTTACAACTGCCCTGACATACTCTAAATGGTGCATGTGCTACACTGTACAAGCCTCCTCATGTACTCTGCTGGATGCATGTGCTAGTCACATATACTTTAGAGTGTCTTCTTATACTTACAGGTCTCCTCTCATGCTCTACAGGATGCATGTTCTAGGCAGATGTATTGTACAAGCAATTTTGCATATACTGAAGGATGCATGTGGTAGAGAGATGTACTATTCAAGCATCCTCATGCTAGATACATACATTCTTCAAGTGTTCTCACATAACTTGGAAGATGCATTTGATGGATAGATTAAGGGTACAAGTGTCCGCATATACTGTCTTAGGCAAATTGGACAAATTTGGTCCAGTAGGACCCCGCTCCCTCAGAAGGCCCTGCCGTAGGCTATTACAGAATAATTAAGACTTATAATTATGACTTATGTAACCCTGACATAAGTCTTGTTAGTAAAGCAGACATGAGTTGCTGTCATGCCCTGCACTAGCAGCTAGTCTATTATTATTAATAACTGCAACTTTGTTACTCACAGTGTTAGCTGCTAACACTCCCATAGCAGTCAGCTGCTGTTGCTGAGTACTCAACAGTATTTTCAGCCCCTAGCCGGATGGATTAACCACCTGTTTTTCTGTATTGCCCCTGTTACTATCTTGGAAGACAAGACCTGTCTTAATTCGAATACTTTTGGAGAGGTACTATGTTTTCTTTTCCTCCTCCTGGATTTATTATTGTTGCTAACAAATACAGTTACAAGAACTAACTGTTCAATATTTAATCTCAGGATTAAGCATATAAAAATAAAATGCTAATGCAGTTTGGTTGATTTCATGTATGCTTGCCAACTCCCTCCTCTAGGAAATTCTGATATTTTATCCACCACTGTAAAATGAATTTTTATTTTTTGTATACCTCACATTTTATAGAATATCTAAACAACACATTAGTGGGATAACATTTCTTAATAGCATAACAATTCAGGTAAATTCTCTTTCTAAATGACTGCTCTACTCTCTCTCTCTCTCTCTCTCTCTCTCTCTGACAGACAGACACACACACACACACACACACACACACACACACACACATACACACACAAAAAAAAACACACACACGCATGGCTTAATTTATCTGTGATTACTTTGCTCCTTAATCTTGGAAAATAACAAACAGGGCTTTTTTGAGTAGACACCCAGTGAAAATGTCAAAAGATAAAAATTCTCCCCAAATAAGGTCCGAACAGTAACACAAGTATATATATTCACAATTTATTGAAAATCCACAAAACATGACCATGAGGCTATACTCCAGTGCAGCCAATGGGGCAGCTAGAGCAGCAGTCACTGCTATTGCCATGTGCCATTATTCCTGGCTGTAGCTGTGTGATTTTGCAGACAACTTTAAGGCATCTTTCACAGTGCCCTCCACAGCAGATCATCCTTGTTTGGTCCCAAGAGAAAGAGATTTTGGTGTAGACTGGAAAACACTGGAAGATGATGGCTGCTGTCTGTATCCAGTTTGAAACTCCAGAAAGCTTCTACATCAGGAGCAAGAAAGGTAACAAAAGAGTCTGGTTCACAAAATCTCAGCATTCTTCCTATGTCTCTATTTCAGACAGGGAACCAGTGGCAGAAGGTGATTACTTCAATGGACACTGTCCTAGCATAAACGGGGTGTGCATGACCAGGTACAAAGGTACCTTTTCAATAAAAGCTTTCCAGCGTTCGTGAAAAGTTGTTCAATTGCTCCTCTCAGAAGGCATTTAGGGGATGTATTTCTCATCACCCAGAAGCTTGGTAATCCATCGCAGGAGACAACAGGTGAAGAACTTTATATCCAGAGGCTTCATGTGACCTTTCATTTCAAACCTTGCCCAAAGTGTAATGTCCCTGCCAGATGTTTCACCCCACCAGAAAAGGACAGCAGCTCAAGAAGTTTCTCAGCTTCTTCAAAAAAAGAGCCATCCAAGAGGTACCACCAATGCAGAAAGGATCCAGAGTCAACTCAAGGTTGCTTTTAGTGCCGAAGAACAACACTGACCTCAGACCCATTTTACATCTCATTAGGCAAAATCTCCATATGACGACTACAAAATTTAGAATGGTCATAGTGCACTCCATCCTTTCATTCTGACAGGAAGGGACTGGATGTCCCCAAGAGATACTCACGATGCATATTTACACATCAAGATCCCAAAGCAATCCAGAAAGTTCCTCCACCTCTGGCTGGTACATTTTCTGACCATTGCCCTTCAGTCTCATCACAGCCCCCAGGTGTTTACCAAGTACATGTCAATGATAGCAGCATATTTAAGGATGCAAGGGTTCTGAGTGTTCTATACCTTGCTAACTGACTCCTTGCTGAAATTACAAGTCAAATCCTCATCCTAGTAAGAGACTACTAATCCCACTTGTGTCTGCCCTTAGTTATTGCCATAAACTTAGGCAAATCAAGTCTGGAACCTTCTCAGTCTTTGAACTTTACAGGTTTCTAGCTATGCACCACAACAAGAATATCAAGGCTTCCAGAACAAAGGCTGATCTTTCTCAGACTACAAGTTCAACATATTCTCAGATGTGTCACTCCTCCAGCTTTTATCCTGCTCTGTATGCTGGGCACCATGGCAGCCTCCATCATGCTAGTGGTTCACACTAGGTATGATATGAGAATTCTTCAATGGAAACTAGGAGTCCAGTGGGCTCAACTGACTCATCCAATATATCATCATATAAGGGTGTCCTCATTTTGCTGAAACCACCTGAACTGGTATATCCAGTCACCCCATACAAAGGAGGGATGTCCTTTTGTTCTTCCCAGCCTTCAGCTACAGTTACCATGGAGGTCTCCTCTCTGGGGCTGGGCAGCATTATGAAGTGAAAGCAGTCCAAGGAATAGTGGTCATAGCAAGAGTTTCACCCTCACATCATCCTTCTGGAGATGAGGGTGGTCTTTCTATTACTGCAAGCACTTCAGGATTTACTTCCCCAGGGTGTGATTTAGATCCACACAGACAATACCTCTGTAGTATGGTACATAAGTAAGCAAGGAAGAGCTCATTCTTAGCCGTTGTGCTAGAAAGCCATGACAGTGTGCCAATAGATAATGTCTTCACAGCACTTTCTAATAGGTTCATAGGTATATACTAGGCTAATGACCATCAGGGTTTTTATAAGCCTAGCTGTGCAATCTAACCCAATTGTGTCCCTATAAATCATGGGCATTTATTGGGAGGGATAATGTTGGTTAGGACATTTCTATAGGTTATATGGGGGGGGGGTGTTAGTTTGAGCATTACTATCTGCTTCTAGTTTGAGCGTGACTGTCTGCTTCTCTCTATAAGAGCCATGAGGACCAGACCAGGGGTGAATTGCAGACTTCCAACCCATTGGTCATGTTACGCTTAAATAGAGTTACAGATCGAGTCTGATAGAATAGTATCCATGTTAAAATACAGGACATTGAAAAGATGATTTTATTCATGATTGTATAAAATCAGTTTGTTTAATTGGTTCACATTTTACACATTTCATTATTATTATTTTTAATGTATTGTCTGTTTATATTTTTTGTTCCTTTTATTAATTCTTTTCAATAACTGCTTAGAAAGATGCGGTCCATAATGTTCTAAATGCATGTTTTCCTTTTTGGTGGTGTGTCGGTTTTGCTTGAGATGATTGAGCTGTTTGGAAACTATCAATCTCAAAACCTTTAAAAGGACTTTTTAATTCAGTGACTGTTATCTGATGAAGTTTTCATAGTAATGAAAATAATTGCTTATCTGTTCTTTGGATTTAAACTTGGTGGTTTCATGCTTGGATTTTAATACAGATTTTATACGGATTATTAAAGTGTGTTGGATTTACATTTTCTGCTGCCTGAATTCTGTTTAGTCTTTTGTCTCACCAACATGTCTTGTTTATGTCACAATCAAAATTTAAATCCTTGGATCTAGTGGTTCTGATGACGGTCATTTGGCAGATCTTCAAAAGGTCTAGCAGAGCTGCATCCGGGGATGTCTTTTATGCCAGGCTTAGACTGCTTCTAAATAACCTGTAGGAGACAAAGTACAGAGATAGTGCTTTAAGTCAATCCTTATAGGGCAATGTGTTTATACCATGGATTCTCCTGATGAGTAACCTTTTTAGGTGCTTCATCTGTTGCATATGTTTGCTCAGATGCATGCCGAAGGGGGCATTATACTCAATTATGGGTTTAATAAGGGACAAATAAAGTGGCACTATGACTTCCTTCGACCTGAATGCCATGCCCTTACTTATAATTTAGGTGAAATAGAATGATTTTCTTACTACCTTGGCCACATGTTGGTCAAAGACCACATTACTGTCCACTTATGTTCCCAGATCCCAGACTACTGGGTCAACTTTTACGGGTGTCTTATCAGTGGAGTAATTAGCTTGGGTGGCAGTTTTCCCAAAAGCCACTATAATGCATTTCTTTGTATTGAGTTTAAGTCATCGACTTTAGCACTAGTCATTTGACTGTGTTAGACCCCCTTCTAAGATATTTGTGTCATGGGGGAATCTATAATAGCTCCCAATTTGCAGTCATCTGCGAACTTGGTTAGTAAAAGTCCCTTGACATTAGCCTTTACCTCTGAGAAGTAGATGACAAATAGGAGCAGTCTCAGCATGGAGCCTGAGGTACCCCACTGGTAATGTGTCTCTTAGTGGAGGTGGCATCACCTATTCTGACTTCCTAGGTAGTGTGTATGAGCCAGATAGCAATCCAGCAAGTTATGTAGGGGTTTATACCCAGTTTGTTGAGTTAGTCAATTATACCTGAGTGGGGTATTGTACAGAGTGTTTTAGCCAGATGCAGGTGGGCAGTATGCACCATTTTTCCCTTCATTCATTGCCTTGCTAAGCTTATCAAAGAAGTTCACCAGGTTTAGTAGGCATGACTTTCCCCTGACAAAGCCTAACTGGGTTGGGTCCAGTGTCTGAAGGTTGCCTGTGTTTTTGTTGATCAACTCCATGGTAATTCGTTCCATGGCTTTGTGTTTTGGACTGGTCAGACTAATAGGTCTGTAGTTTTCAGGGTCGGTTGACATTCCACCCTTGTGAAGTGGAACAGCCATGGCAGTCTTCCATTCTCTTGGTACAAAGTCTCTTTTGAGGCTATAGTTTGAAAGTGACTCAAGTGGTCCTGTCATGTTTCAAGCTATAAAGCAAGCATCCTTGGATATTGTTGGGCTGAGGTTGTTTTTGGCCTTAGTGAATGCTGCCAAGACCCACTCCATATTAATAGTTGGAGGGGTTAGTGGAGGTGAAATTGTATCTGAATTAATCAGCCAGCAAATTCTCTGTCATTCTCTCATTGAAGATAGCACCACTGATCACAACTTCACCACACACTAGTATGTGCTGCCTTTGAGATTTTGGACATCACTGTAAAAAGCCCTTATGGTTGTCTTTAGCCTATGAGGCTATAAGGCTATAATGACTTCATTACTGGCCTTTATAGACTTAATTAGCACTCTTAATTTCCTGTTTAGTTAAATTAGAGATCTCCTATCATTGTGCGAGTTGCTTTTCCTGATTTTAGCCATGACTTGTTTTCTTTTGTTTTATATACCCTATTAAAGTTAAGATTATACCACTATAGTTTGTTTTTAGAGTTTGTGTTGATCTTACTTCTAGTTAGTACAGCAGCCTCTGTACAGCCATTTCCATGATTTTACAGGGTCACTGTGAACAGTTCCACATAAGTTGCTTTGAACATTGGTTTGCGAGGGGCATTGCATTTTAACAAACTATCGCTTAATAGGATGAAGTTTGCTTTGGAATAGTTCCTACCTGTTACAGGGTTTATTGGGGTTACAGAGCTGATTTTTATTTTGAAGGAGACAGCTTTGTTCTCTGACATCACCAGCAAGGATGTGACACGGAGGGTGCAGCACAGTCTCATGTTGGTGAGTACCAGGTCCCGTATGTTTGAACCTTTGTTGGGTGTGAGCACTATCTGTTCAAGGGTATTTGTGTTAATAAAGTCCAGGAATCATTATGCCTGTGAGTATGAGGCAGTGTATGCCTCCCAGATTAGAGAAAGGTACTTAAAGTATCCCATGAATAGGGTATTTTGTTTAATGGTGAGTGTCTGCAGTATGTCTAGGTACAAGTTACAGGATTCTAGGGACATAGAGGATGACCTATAGCTTTCTAGGATATGGTATGAGGCTTTGTCTAAGGTGATTTGCACGTGGATACATTCTAGGGCATTGTCCTATTTAACCAATATAGAGTTATGCTTGTGCTAATACAGACTGAGACTTCTCCACCTTCTGTCCCTGTCTGTGCATTTGATGGTCTGAATGTATAACAGCATATATTCCAGGTTGGACCAAATTTCTAGCAGACAGGCTCAGCTGTTGTTCATACTTTCATAGGTGGATAGTAGGCTTACTGCTCTGAAAGACCATCTCAAGCCAATAACCCAAGGTCAGACTCAAACCCTACATCTTGTGCCTATGAGGCAAAGACCTTTACCATTAAGCCAAACCCACCCCTTATGTGTAATGAGTGGTTCCTTAATCAGAGAGTGCTCAAGAAAATATTCGGCCACTGTGGTCAGGTTTTTTTTATAATCTTTTTTGCATGCACACACAATACCAAATGCTGTAACTACTTTGCCCTTATCCTTTCCCAAGGACAAACACCCAAGGATGATTAGTTTCATCCTTGGTCACCTACACTTCTGTACACCTCTCCCTTTTTCCATGGATGACAAAATTCTTACAACATGCATCCATGTGTAAGGTAATAGTCATAGCCCCTTTCTAACCCAGGTAAATACAGTTCTCAGTGCTCTGGCTTAATGTAATGGAACCTCCATGGTTACTGGATCTGAACTTACACATCCTGTCTCATCCATATGGCAACCGTAATCTGGTTATCACCTCCCTCCAACTAACATAAGTTCATATGTTCATAGGTGTGTACTAGGCTAATGGCCCTGGAGCCCTTACAAGCCTAGCCCATAGGATACCCTAGCATTGTGCCACCCGACCTTAATTCCCAGTGCCTCTGTTGAGTAGAGCCACTGGAGTGATCCCTGGGATGAATTTTCTATTTCCCATCCACTCATCAAGATTTTTCTTGAGAGGGCCAGTGAGGTGCTCTGCTTGACGTGTATGGGAAATCTATTCCATAGCATGGGCAGTCTCTGAGTTATGAACCTGTCTCTCCAGCATGTTTTGTTGATTGTGATAATGAGGTTGAGGTCTCTGGAGCGTGGTGTGGACGGATTGGGATTTCTTCAGATGTAGCATTTCTAACATAGCCGGGTCAGACATGGCTTTCTAAGTCAAGCAGAGATCACCTCTAAGTAGGTGATATAAGACAGAGAATAGTTGGAGTTTTTTTAGTCTGCCCATATAGGACAAATGTTTAAGGCCTAGGATCCTCTTTGTGAGGTACTTTTGCGGCCTCTCCAGTTGTTGCAGGTGTTTAGTGAGGTACACGCCAAATGGAGCATTGTACTCAATCATTGGCCTAATGAGGGAAGTTTAGAGGGAGACAATGACTTCTTTCTTCCTTGATGCAAAACCCTTAGTAATGAGATGTGCCACATAGAAGGACTTTCTGACCACAGTGGCAATGGGGTTATCAAAAGAGTGCTTGCTGTCATCCTGTGTTCCCAGATTTCTTATAATGCCTTCTGTGTTCAGTGGACTACCATTGATGTGGTAATTCATGGGAATTTTTCCCAAAGAGGATGACGATACATTTTTTTGCATTGAGCTTAAGGCCATGGTTCTGACACCAGTCATTGGTCTCAGTGAGGCCTTTCTGTAGGATTTCATCATCACTTGGGGAGTTAATAATAGCTCTCAACTTGCAATTGTCTGCAAACTTTGTCAGCCAGAGTCCCTTCGTGTTGGCCTGGACT
The DNA here is from genome assembly GCF_019279795.1 of Protopterus annectens. Classification (NCBI taxonomy): domain Eukaryota; kingdom Metazoa; phylum Chordata; order Ceratodontiformes; family Protopteridae; genus Protopterus; species Protopterus annectens. Next base: position 1,016,522,243 of record NC_056729.1, read on the forward strand.
TCAGAGAGGTAGATACCAAACAGGAGAGGACCCAGGACTGAACCCTGTGGGACTCCACTCGTGACTGTTTGGCAGTCTAACGTGGAGTCAGCTACTTTCACACTGTGGGTTCTACCTGTGAGCCAGTTTGCAACCCACCTAGTGATATAGGGGTTGATGCCTAGCTTAGTGACTTTTTCTATGATTCCTGAGTGGGGAATGGTATCAAAGGCCTTGGCCAGATCAAGGTAGGCTGTATGAATCACCTTGCCTTCATCCACATCTCTGGTGACTGACTCAAAGAAGTTGAACAAGTTGAGAAGGTATGATCTACCCTTCAGAAAACCAAACTGTGTGGGATCCAAAGTTCGGAGATTCCATATATCCTTGTTTATTAGGTCCATGATGATGCATTCCATAGCTTTGCATATCAGTCTTGTCAGGCTAATGGGCCAATAGTTCCCAGGGTCTGTAGTCACTCCTCCTTTGTGGAGAGGGATGACTGTAGCAGTGAGCCATTCGGTAGGGACAAAGCCTGAGGTGAGGCTGTGATTGAACAGGGCATGCAGGTGAGGTGCCAGTTCACTCTGTAGTTCATGTAAAACACAGCCAGAGATATTGTCAGGTCCCATAGAAGCTGTGTATTCTTGGCCTTGGACAGTGCTGTTTTAACCTGTGCAGCAGTAATACTGGGTGGCTGGCAAGCTACCGGTATTGTGACTAGTCCCTCGGGAGGGAGAGAGGGGGGTAAAGTTGGCATTGAATCTATTGGCTAGTATATTGGCAATATCTGTTGGCTTGGTACAGGTGGTACCATTGTGCAGTAGCTCAGAGCAAATCTGGGTATTGCCATGGAGATTCTTTACCTAACTATAGAAGGCCTTGTGGTTGTTTTACTATATGCTGCAATTCTGTCTTCATAGCTAGCTTAGAGGATTTGATGAGGGATATCAATTTTTTGTTGAGGCTGATAAGGGAGTTTTTCCCATCTTGGGACTTCACCTTATTCCGCATCAGTTTCCTCCTTCTGTTGTAGAGTTTGTTTATGGCAGGGGATCACCAGATAGGCTTCCTTTTTTTTTGGAGGAGAGCGTCTTGGTTCTATTGGGTATGGCGAGATCCATGCATTTGTGTACGTGTTCATACAGTGCATTGGTGTATGATTCGGCAGTCATGCAACTGATCTCCATTTGCATGGGTGCGGTGAAGTATTCACTTCTGTTTTTAGGAGCCCAAAGTTAGCTTTGGATAAGTTTTTCATGGTGGTTACCTTTGCGTGAGTGGGGGAGGATGGGAGAGATTTGAATTTCCAAGGTTATTAGTTTGTGGTCAGCTCTAACCAGGGAGGAGTTGACAACTGATGTAGAGCAATGGTCGCTCATGTTAGCAATGACCAGGTCAAGGATGTTTCTACCTCTAGTATGGGTAAGAGCGAGCTGGTCCAGGGCACTGGAATTAATGAATTCCAGGAAACGTTGGGCAAGTGTATTGGTACATGAGTAGTTTCCCAGTTAATGGAGTGGTAGTTGAAGTCATCCAGTATGAGAGTGTTAGGTTGGACCTTAATATTCTCCAGGGTGCATAGGAACATGGAGTGTGAGTCTTGGGACATGGTTGGGGATCTAGAGCAGGCTACAACCTGAATCGCTGTCTTATCCAGTGTTAGCTGCACCTGATGTATCTCAGATGCATTATGTTGGGCTACCAGTCTGGAGGTGTGCGCATCCTTTATGAATATGGAAAACCACCACCTTTTGAGCTTTGATCCAAGTTTTGAGGCCGGACGTTGTGGAATGAGTTATAGTCTGGTAGTGTAGGGATGCTTTCTGCTGCCTTGAACCATGTCTCTGTTACGGCACAAATGTTGATGTTCTCCATTTTAAGGAGTGTTTCTAGCGAGTCCAATTTTGAGATTTAGACTTCTAGCATTGAGCAGCATGACCCTCAAATTGTATTTGTTGTAGCTGTTACAGTGGTAATTTGGTCTTTGGAACACAGCCTAAAAAAGGCACTATAGGGGTGACAAGAAACTTGGCCAGTATCTAGAAGCCCAGGTGTGACAGATGCAGGTCATCTCTGGCAAAGCATCGAGGTCTGCCAATCATGTCATCCCAGGCAAACAGATACTGGATCTCCTTAGAATGACACCAGAAACTTAGCCAATTGTTGAAATCGATCATTTTCTGCTTGTACTGTGGTACCAGTCTGGATGATGGTAGGATGCTGCTCAGGGCTAAGGTCATACCGCCTGGGCTACATAATCTGAGAGCTCCTCCATGTCTATTTTCATGTAGTCCAGGGAGGTACGTCTCAGGTCATTTACACCCACATGTACAATGACAGAGTCATATTTGTACCTGTTGTTGAGGGACCTGAGTGCATGGGTTATATTATGGATCCTAGCAGCTGACAGGCAGCTGGCTGTTACTTTCTCCTTATTCAACCTAATGAGTGGGACATCAGTGTGCCTCACTATTGAGTCACCTATGACTAGTGTGTTGGGCATGCAGTTTTGCCTTAGGGGTTTTGGTAGAGTGGCACACTATTTAGGAGAGTTATCTGTCTCATGATTAGTGTTGTGGTGGTGGAGTGGGTTTCTGCCTTGGAGGTTTCTGCTGTTTGGGTAGATTTTTATTGAGAGCCTCCAAAAAGGTGGGTGTGCAGTTTGTGTTTTTATGTAAAGGCAGTGCTGGTGTGTGCTCTGGAGGATTATGTGTTGCATGTGGTGTGCTGAAAGTGTTGACACCTCTCAGAAGCTTACAAACTGTCCTGGATACAGCAAATCTGTATCTGGACTAGACTAGTTACAGGAAAGGTGGGAAACAAGCACAAACATGGGCTTTTAAACTAGGAAGTTGAAAGAGATGGAAAACCTACCCAAATGGCCAATATACTACAATTTCTGGGCCAGAAATCACTCCTCTTGTGGTAGATAGGCTACCTAGTGCTTACCATTCCCACTAAAAAGCTAGAAGGCTTCCCTCCAACACAGAAAGGCTTGGTGGGCTCAGAAGTTTACATACTGTCCTGGATACAGCAAATCCTTATCTGGATAAGACTAGTCACAGGAAAGGGGTAAAAGTGCAAACGCAGGCTTTTAAACCAGAAAGCTGAAAGAGATGGAAAAACTGCCCAAACTGCTAATATAGTACAATTTCTGGACCAGAAGCCACTCCTCTTGTGGTAGATAGGCTACCTAGTGATTACTACTCATATTGATAAGCTAGAAGGCTTCCCTAAAACACAGAAAGGCTTTTTTTTTAGTAAAGTGGAAAGGGAGGAAGGAGGAGCAGAATATAATTCAAGGTTAAGAAATTAACTGGGTTGGCCTTCTCAAATGTTCTTTCTGTATTAGGTAGAATGAACTAATGACACCAGACTGGGACGAGTGTCCCAGATCAAATTTGCAGTAGGGGTGGGCAACTGCAAAGCCACCAAACAAAACCAGATATATGATGCACTGCTTGGCAGGAAATCAGAACAAAAACTAGCTAGAAAAGATTTACAAACAGTGTGACAGTAAAAACCTTATTTATCAGGCCCTGTGAGGCAGAATATTTTAGTACAACCAGGGAGATTAGTTTACAGTATAAAATACAGTAGAAATTATGCAGCAGACAATAAAAGTGCTATAAATATCTATAAGCAATAACTCGTAAAAATAAGCAAAAAATAGGATACTTAAAGTTATATATCACAGATCAGAGTTTTGTTCAGTGCCCCTCCTCCCATTAGCTCTGTGTAAAATGGCAGAAACATGCACAAGGTAACCTCTTAAGAAACAGAAAGTTGAAAGCTGACACAACTTTAAAAAAATATCAAACGAACCAATGAGGTGCTTACTCCAAGCCGTAGTCCAGGTAACCCCAATCAGCCAATGACCATAAACATTACACTCTCACTGAAATGCAAAATCTTTTTTTCTAAAATAAAATGGCCTGGAACATGTGTTCAGACACACAGCCACTGCAAACAACCACCTATGCCAAGAAGACAAGCCTGAATATGGACAATGCTCCAGCTACTACCTAACACTACGTAGGCAGAAAACACTACAGAAATATTTATCACAGCAGAACAACAGCAGTGAGCCTTTAAATCAAAGTTTTAAGCAGATAAAGGAGCAAGGAGACTCTAGAGAATGGTTTTAACTGCAAACAAACCAGTATATGATACACTCCTTGGCAGGAAATCAGAACAAAAACTAGTTAGAAAAAATTTACAAACAGTGTGACAGAAAAAAATCTTATTTATCTGGTGCTGTGAGGCAGAAAAATTAGTACAACTGTGCAGATTAGTTTATAGTTATAAAATACAGTAAAAAGTATGTAGCAGACAATAAAGATGCTATAAATATCTATAAGCAATAAATAGTGAAAATACGAAAAAACAGGATACTTAAAGTTATATATCACAGATCAGAGTTTTGCTCAGTGCCCTTCATCTGATTAGTTCTGTGTAAAATGGCAGAAACACTCACAAGGTAACCTCTTAAGTAACAGAAAGTTGAAAGTTGAAAAAACTTAAAAATCTCAAAAGAACCAATGAGGTACTTACTCCAAGCCATAGTCCAGGTAACCCCAATCCGCCAATGACAATAAACATTAAACTCTCACTGAAAATCAAAATGTTTTTTGCTAAACTAGGATGACAGAGAACATGTGTTCAGACACACAGCTCTGCAAGCAACCAACTAGGGTCAGAAACCAAGCTTGAATATGGACGATGCTCCAGCTACTAACTAACACTACTTAGGCAGAAAACACTACAGAAATGTTTATCACAGCAAAAAAAGTGAGCCTTTAAATGAAAGTTTTAAACAGATAAAGTAGCAAGGAGACTTTAGAAGATGCTTTTAACTGCAGAAAAAACAGTTATATGATACACTCCTTGATAGGAAATCAGAACAAAAAATAGCTAGAACAGATTTACAAAGAGTGTGACAACAAAACCTTATTTATCAGGCCCTGTGAGGCAGAAAATTTTAGTACAACCATGTAGATTAGTTTATAGCTAAAATACAGTAAAAAGGATGCAGCAGACAATAGAAATGCTATAAATATCTATAAGCAATAACTAGTAAATGCCAATGAATTTTGCTAAACTAAGACGGCCTTGAATATGTGCTCAGACACACAGCCTCTGCAAATACCCAACTAGGCTCAGAAGACAAGCCTGAATATGGACAATGCTCCAGCTACTGCCTAACACTACGTAGGCAGAAAAAAATACAGAATGTTTATCACAGCAGAAAAACAGCAGTGAGCCTTAAAATTAAAGTTTTAAACAGATAAAGGAGCAAGGAGACTCGAGAGAATGCTTTTAACTGCAAAGAAACCAATTATATGATATACTCCTTGGCAGGAAATCAGAACAAAAACTAGCTAGTAAAGATTTATAAACAGTGTAACAGTGAAAACCTTATTTATCAGGCCCTGTGAGGCAGGAAATTTTAGTACAATCATGCAGATTAGTTTATAGCTATTTAATACAGTAAAAGGTATGTAGCAGACAATAAAAGTGCTATAAACATCAATAAGCAATAACTAGCAAAAATAAGCAAACAACAGGATACTTAAAGTTATATGTCACAGATCAGAGATTTGTTTTGTGCCCTTCTTCTGATTAGCTCTGTGTAAAATGGCAGAAACACTCACAAGGTTACCTCTTAAGTAACAGAAAGTTGAAACCTGAAAACATATTTAAAAAAAGCTCGAAAGAACCAATGAGGTGCCTACTCCAAGCCAGACTCCAGGTAACCCCAATCAGCCAATGACCATAAACATTACACTCTCACTGAAATGCAAAATGTTGTTTGCTAAACTAAGATAGCCTGGAACATGTGCTCCAACAGACAGCCTCTGCCAACAACCAACTAGGCCCAGAAGATAAGCCTGAATATGGACAATGCTCCAGCTACTACCTAACACTACTTAGGCAGAAAACACTACAGAAATGTTTATCAGAGCAGAAAAACAGCAGTGAGGCTTTAAATAAAAGCTTTAAACATATAAAGGAGCAAGGAGACTGTAGAGAATGCTTTTAACTGCAAACAAACCAGTTATATGATACTCTCCTTGACAGTAAATCAGAACAAAAACTAGCTAGAAAAGATTTACAAATAGTGTTATAGTAAAAAACATATTTATCAGGCCCTGTGAGGCAGAAAATTTTAGTACAACCGTGCAGATTAGTTTATAGCTATAAAATGCAGTAAAAAGTATGCAACAGACAATAAAGGTACTATAAATATCTACAAGCAAAAAACAGCATATTTAAAGTTATATATCATGGATCAGAGTTTTGCTCAGTGCCCTTCCTCAGATTAGCTCTGTGCAACATGGCAGAAATTCTAACAAGGTAACCCTATTAAGTAACAGAATGTTGAAACTTGAAACCACTTTAAAAAAAGCTCGAAAGAACCAGTGAGGTGCTTACTCCAAGCCACAGTCCAGTCAACCTCAATCAGCCAGTGACCATAAACTTTGCACTCTCACTGAAATGCAAAATGTTTTTTTCTAAACTAAGATGGCCTGGAACATGTGCTCAGACACACAGCCTATGGAACAACCAAATAGGCCCAGAAGACAAGCCTGAATAGATACAATTCTCCAGCTACTACTTAACACTACTTATGCAAAAAACACTACAGAAGTGTTTTTCACAGGAGAAAAACAGTAGTGAGCCTGTAAATGAAAGTTTTAAACAGATAAAGGTGCAAGGAGACTCTAGAGAATGCTTTTAACAGCAAACAAACCAGTTATATGACACACTCCTTGGCAGGAAATCAGAACAAAAACTAGCTATAAAAGATTTACAAACAGTTTGACAGCAAAAACCTTATTTATCAGGTCCTCTGAGGCAGAAAGTTTTAGTACAACCATGCAGATTAGTTTATAGGTATAAAATACAGTAAAATGTGCCCAGCAGACAATAAAAGTGCTCTAAATATCTATAAGCAATAACTAGTAAAAATAAGAAAAAAAACAGGATACTTAAAGTTATATATCACAGATCAGAGTTTTGCTCAGTATCCTTCCTCTGATTACAATGGTGGTCAATAATCAAGGTCTTCCTCCTAGAGTGGTCCAGATTCTAACTGCTGCTCAAAAGCAATCTGCTAGAAAACTGTATAGAAACAAGTGGAAAGGATTCTCCTTTTGGGCAGTCAGTCAAGAAATGGACCCATACTCAGCTCATATTCCCTATGTTCTGTAATTTTAGCTGGTCTTTTTGATACAGGTGCCTGATATTCCACTATGAAAGTACAGTTGTTGGCTATATCAAACTTTCATTTAGGTCTCGATTTTAATTCACTAACCTATCAAAGAATATGTAAGTCATTCCCCTTTCTTGTCAGGCTGCCTATCAAAGAACATACTCTTCCATGGGATCTTACTTCAGTTCCTAATGATCTTACTAATCTACAATCTAAGTCTGCCTTTAGTTCCTCCATAAAACATCTGTCTTGGAAGATGTTATCATTACCTCACCAAAAGCCATTTCTGAATTAAAAGCCTTGTTATGTAGTCATATCTTGCTTTTCATAAAAACAGTGTTTCCCTTAAACAAAATCTTACATTTATTCCAAAAGTATACTCAGAGACATCATTAAACCAGATTATTCATTTGCCAGTTTTCTTCCCAAATAATTCTATAAATGGAAAATACCAGCTTCATATCTTTGATATACACAGGCATTTCAGATTTTACCCTCATAGGACAACATCAATAAGGGAACATGACCAACTTTTTATATTCTTTTCCAGAGCTAAACTGGTAGCCTAAGGCTTCAAAGTCACTTAATCTAGATGGCTTTCAGACTGTATTTTCTACATTTATTCTTGTCGCAATAAGCCATTAGCTCTGTTTCAACTTACATGGCCTCCTTAGATGAAATATGTGTTGAAACAATATGGTCAACAATGCACTCCTTTATCAAGTACTGTAAACTTGACCTAATCTTGAGGTCTACTGATCAAGAGCTTCTTTTGGTTCCAACATTTTCAGCAGCATCCTGCCATAATACCACCCATGAAGAAAGTAGCTATGGATTCTGTCCCAACCAGAGGTGCAGGAAGTTGTTGAAGACTGGGGGGCAGAGGTTGATCTAAAAAGGGCAATTTTTTAAAACTATTTACTTCCACAACATAAGTTCACTTGGAGGACATTTTAAGCTTAGCCAATTTCCCTTTTTGGTGCTTGAATTAATATTTCCTGATTGGTCTTACCTATCACATGGCTAATAATTGTATATTAGCCCTAGTGAGAATAACTGTGATCATACCATAGATAATTTGAGGGGACCCATGTAAGGGATGCAGCATTTAGGAACTGCCTCAATCCCTTAGTGGCATGAGGGGCAATCCTGCATTACATTTTCTATTACCCATCCTTAGATCCAAGTTGCATTTCAATATGGACAGGGATGAGCTTTGTTTTACTTGAATGGATAGTCTGTTCAGGAACAGTGGTAGCCTTTGTGATATATATCAACCTCTCCACAACATTCAGTTTAGATACCTGGACTGAGTATTTCTGATGCCATTTGACTTGTTGATGTTAAGTAGGTCCATCTGTATTGGGTCGGAGGATGCCTTGTATGCCAGACATATCACCTCTAAGCACTCTGTAGGATACTGAGCATAGTGATAAATCTTTGAGGTGGTCCATGCAAGACCTATTGTTTAGGACTTGAATCCTTTTAGTAAGGTATCTCTGTGGGTATTCCAATTTTTGCATGGGTCTAGACAGATACATGCCAAAGTGGACATTATACAAAATGATTGACCTAATGAAGGCTTTGTAAAGGGGGACAATAACATTCTAGATCTAGTCAAAATCAAATTGTTTATAAGCTGTGCAATACAGAAAGACTTTCTTATGACTCTGGGCACATGTTGGTCAAAAGTTAGGTCACTGTGCACACAAGTTCCCAAATGCCAAACAACTGGGTCAGTTCTCAGGGGGCATTGTCAATTAGGCAGTTCCCTGGAGTAGATGATTTCACAAAAGATATGATAACGTATTTCTTGCAGTTTATCAATTCATGATTCTGGGACCAGTTATTGTTTGGGACAAACCTTCCTGCATGATGGCTAAGTAATTTCGGGATACAATAACTGCTCCTAGCTTGCAGTCATCTCAAACTTAGTCAGCCATTTGGTATTTCCTTCTACTTTTCAGATGTATATGTGAAACAGAAAAAGTCTCAGCACCGAACCCTGGGGGACTCCATTGGTGTCTGGTCTCTTCCCCTATTTTGATCTCCTGCATCCTGCGAGCAAGCATACATGTATGCATTCTTTGATTGACCTTCCTGATTGTATTAACCTGATTGTATTAAATTATATTCATCATATAATACAGCACCACTTGTCAGAATGTGTTTTAAATTTGTAGTTTGGAACAGTCTTCTAGTAAGCAATGAAACAAAATGTATGAACAATAATGACAAAACTACCCATTTCAGAGAATTTCAACCATAAAAGGCCACTCAGACTTCTGGCATTACAATCCACCAATATCAGTAAATTTGCAAAATCTCTTGCAGAAGTAAGTCATCTAAATAATTCCACATTAAAGTGTAACTAATGAGAGGTTGCTGCTAGCAAACAACTTTATATTTCATTGTTTCATCTACAAATAAAGTGCATGTTGCCCTTGAAGAATAAATTGTTTATGCTACACTAAAAATGATAAGCTAGTAATTTTGCAATGGGGAATGGATGGCAAACTGATAACAGAAACATAGTTACTAGGTAACTCCTCCAAAGGAGGACATTCATAGGACTGCAGCATCCACTCCCTTTAAAATACAGCACAGTACAGTACAGTATCAGCGATCCATCTGCATACTTTGGGAGTAGAACCCACAGCCTTCTGCATCAAAAACAAGTATATTACCTGCTGTGCTACTAACAATGCAAATGACTTATCATCAGTAACACCAAACCTTTCTTCCCCTGAAGCTCTAAGCTACTTGTAAAATCCAATTGACAAGCAACTAAATCTCTCAACTTCACAGCACAAGAAATCTGGAAAAAATCAAAGTTGCTAAAATATAGTGTTTTGTGTTACCATGTGTTTCCTGACAGACAGGAAGACTGAAACTTAAAGGGCTTTCATTATTTAGTGAATTCAGTTATCACTGATTTGCCAGAAAACCACAATTTTAAGAGGAACAGACCAAAATTTGAGCCAAATATTCTGTGAAAATCTGGACAGTTGAGAGCTATGGACTCAATTCCCTGAATCACAAGTGGAGGTATGGGTAGAGAATTCAGGCTCTTGTTTGAGCCTGAGTAACACTAACCACCAGGTATACCTAGCTAGGACATTTTATACACACACACACACACACACACACACACACACACACACACACACACACACACACACACGGGAGCAGCATAACTCCTGCAAATAAAAGAACAACACTTTCTTTCTCTCCTTACTGGCATGACTTTGGCGTTGGCAGCATAACTCCTATAACCCAGAGCAATAAGAAAACAAGAACAGCTAGTTTAGTTAGTTTAACTTCCGCTCGTGAATCCACATTAGCGTTAAAACTCTATTTCATTAATTTTTTCCTACAGGTCTTGCAGCTGGAAAAGTGAGAGGGCTCCCCCTCCACTGGGTCTATGTTTCTGGCACCCATGGTCCCAACCATTGAGACAGATATAGGGGACAATACGGGATACAAAAGTCTTGTACTTAACATAATGATAAAGCCTTATTATCTCTCTCCAGCATCTCGATTTTTAACCCTATGCCACCATTCCTGAATGGACCTAGTAGAGGTAAACCTGAAGTCTTTCTCAAAGCCACTTTTTCAGTAACTTAATATTTCACAATGGCAAACTCAGTCTAAGATACCAAGAGGAGCATAGTGCATTATGAAAAAAGGGGTATGTTTAAGTGCTGGAGAACCTGCTGAGTGTTACACTGCCAGCTCTGATCCACCACAAGGATGAATAACCCAAGTACTGACATAGATGGAGAGGTATAATAAAAATATATGCATGATAAGGGAATAACATTTGTTTATCATAAGTGCATAATGTTTATGTATTAGCTATACTTGTAATACAATGAACTGTAAGAACTGTATCTGAATATTATACATTTAAATTTAGTGGTAAATAAAAAAAAATAATATATGCCACTTACAGAAGTAAAACAGCTGTACTTGCACAATAATATTGTTCAGAAACTTACTCAGTTAAATATTCATACTCATGTGACCCTGGGTACAGGAATCATTAAAAAAATCATAAAAAAATAAAGTTTCAGAATGCATTGGCATTAATTCAAAAAGTAAATCTTTTTTTTTTATTATGTCATTAATAATACGTGCAAGCCAGGTTTGGGAGTATGTTATAGTAGATGACTACAGGATGGTTTTGTTTGTTCATCGGCTAGACCCATGATTAAACTATACTAGTCATAGATAAAGACACCATTACCACCACCAAATGATGGATCGTTGTATAAAAGGAGCACTCATATAGAAAGTTCTGGAAATTAATGTAATATGGCATGATAGGCTCACCAATAACAGAGTACCATACTAAGGTGAATGTAGGCATCGTTCAAAGGCAACATATGGACATGCATCTTCTCACAGATGGGTTATGCTCAGAATACCTTGTCAGACGATATACCTGAATCATTTTGCCTTAAAAAGAAATTGCACCAAACACAAACATATCGCATAATGGAGAAGTATGCAAAAAAAAAAAAAGTATGTACATGCAGTTTCATAACAAAAAAGAGAAAACAAGGGAGACACAGGGCCCAGTAGCCTACTGGGAAATGCATTATCCTCCTTTGCCAGGGATTGTGGGTTTGAGCCCCTTCTGGGGTGACATAATCTTGATATAAGCAGTCTATGAATCTATTGCTAAAATGCTGTTATTAGCCAGGTTTCAATATAGATACAGTTTTGTACACAGATGTTCATTTTGAGAATAGCATAAAAATAAAGACATATGCCTTAACACATACACCACTACTTTTTTGAAAAATTGCTTATAGTTTTTCACAACATAATTTGGTGCAGATTGCTACTGTTAGGAGCTGTTTACTGAGCTCTCTGCAATATAGCAGGGTTTGAGTCCCTCACCCTCCATTTGCCTGCTCTGTAATTGTTCTGACCCTTGTTAGATACTGCTCCTGGATCACCCCTCAGAAGAGATTTCTGCTTAGTGGGTTACCCGGTTAACAAATAAAAAAATGCTGTTGTCTTATTACAATGAGTAGACAAAAACGTGTTTCGCATTCATACTTTTTTATCATTTCAGACTGCAAAGAATGCAACTGTTCATACAGATCGTTATTATAGTCTAAGAAAGTCATGCGTGAAACTAAGAAACAGGAGCTCAAGAAAATATATTACAGATTCTACAATTACTGTGTATATCCTTTTTGGGTCAGGATTTAGGCCGGAGTTTCTTAGTGCTTTCTGTCATGAAGCCTGCAGTATATCTCTCCAGTTTTAGAAAATGACAAAGCACTTTTTTTTTCTTGCTGATGAATGATGAATGCGCTTCTCTGTTTTATGTGTACATCAGATTGTTTTGTTCAGCCCTGTGCACTGCACCTCATGAGTGCCTAATACTAGGCTATGCATGATAGCTTGTAATCTTCTTCAATGATACAGTGCTATTGGATATTGGCAATGCCACAGATTACACAGAAGTATATACTGTACATATTATTAATTTCTGAAATGAAGCCTGGGGGAAATTAGTAACAAATATGAGACAGTGGGTCAAAGGCTGCTTTATATAATTAGTTCCTACTTAATGCATTTTACATAAGCTTTTCAAGTCTGCCTGCAGATATTTATTTGGTAAGTGAATACAAATATAGCTTTGCATTGAAACTAAGGCTCAAATTCCTGTGTCCAAATAAATTATAAGGAGAGAAGCGAAGGTATGCTTTTTGACAAAAGCTGAAATGTTGAAAAAAGGACTTGTTTATTATTTGTAGTATAAGCTATGTTCTTGAAAATGTCAAGCAGCAAAAAGATTCATGTGCTCACTAATTGTTGTAGAATTTCATAGTCAATGTCCCATATCAGATAGTGCCATTTTCGAGAAGATTATCGTAACAGTTTATTGACCTATTAGTTTTTGATGTTTCTTTTAGCCTTGTTACTGCACAGCATTGGTGTACTAACAACTAGCTTACATCTGTAAGTGCACACTAAATCCATTAATTAGACAAGCATTAAAAATAATTATTACCACACATTTAATACACCACTACTACAGAAATAGATACTTTTGTTAAATGCTGGTGCACCATTCAATTCTAAGTTGATAACTGAGGAGCAAAACAGAAGAAGAAGAAAAGGTCTTCTCGAGTTGAGGCTCAAAAAATTTCTGCTGAAACTGCAGAAATTGCTTGATACAAATATATCAAGTAGCTTGCTATATTTAGAATATCACTTAACAAGTAGCTTGATGTTTTTCCCATATGTCATGTGAATGTACATCTCCTTTCTATTCTCATCTTACTCATTTACATCATGCAGACCATCTCTCACCTATTATCAACTCAACTTTTCACCAACTCTTTGTTACCTCACAAAAAAAAAACAAGAGGTGGTATTACAGTTATATATTATAACGATGTGACTCTTTCTTTCTCTCTCTCTCTCTGATAAGCAGATTCAGTCAAGAGAGAACATAGGTTCATAGGTAGTTGCTAGGCATGCAGTCCAGAAGACTTTTAGGCAGCCTAGCCCAAATTTCAAATTGTCCCAAAGCACTGACTGGTTAAGAGAATTGTTCAAAGTCACATAGTAGGCAAATGAAGGTGGAATGATTTGAACTGGGTTGACACAGAATGGAATTCATTAACAAGTCAGAACTTTAGACCTCTGCACTAACTGCCAAACTAATTAATTCTTTCTAAGGTAAAATAAAAGGTATTGTTTTTAAAGAACTTAATATGGCCTGTTTTTCACTTCAGCAGGCACAAATGTCACGATGGTGGATGAAGCGATATGTTAGTTGATAACTAACATAAGGATTGAGTTAACTGTGTTTCAGGACCTAACTATGGACTGAAAAAGGGTTCTCATCCAGGAAAAAAGAGGTCATTGTTCCCCTCTACTTGGCACTCATTACGATTATAGAGTACAATGCCCCTTTTGGAATGTACCTCACAAGACATCTGCAGCAGCTGGAAAGGCCACAGAAGTACCTCACAAAGAGGATTACTGGCCTCAAACAGATGCCCTACACTGACCGTCTCAAAAAACTCCAGCTTTACTCTGTAGCATATCGTCTACTCTGAGGAGATCTCTGCCTAACATATAAAGCTATGTTAAACCCAGAGCTAGTGGACATGCTGCACCTCAAGAAATCCGAATCCCTCCGAGCTACACACTCTAGGGAACCTAAACCTTGTCACCACAATAAACAGGACATGCTGGAGGGATAGATTCCTGTCCCAGAGACTTCCTATACTCTGGAACAAGCTACCCATCTACGTCAAGCAAAGTTCCTCATTAGCACGCTTCAAGAAAAATCTTGATGAGTGAATGGAAAATAGGAAATACACCCTGGGGATCAATTCTGTGGCTCTGCTCGACAGGGGCAGAGGAAATTAACTTTCTTGGATGGCGTAAGCCAGGGAACCTTGTTGGCTAGGCTTACTTAGGGCCTTGGGCCGATAGCCTAGTACCTACCTATGAACCTATGAGCCTAAGACATGCACATGAAGATTCTACTCATATCAGTATATCATTTAATGGTCAGTTAAAGAATCTGACCAAATATATTTCTAGGAATTATCACGCACCTCATGTTTACTAGTAATCCACAATTATTACCTAAAGCAGACTCCATCTGCCAAGGATGCATTTACATACACAAACTAAAGACAGATCTCTTGGATCTTTTGGGTTTTTAATACCATGATGGTAATGAATCCCATTTCTAAGTCAAAGTATGATTAAAGTTTGTGAAATTAGTATTGTTTCAGTCTTTGACCTTAGCCAAAAGTGCTCTTTGCAACACCTGCAATGTGCCCAGGACTGACTCCTGCAGTTCATATGGAGTTACATGTATCAGCAGCATATCTTAGTCAGACTGTAAATTCTTTTTTATGAGACCCATTGCTCCTACTAATATTGGATCTTTCTGGGTATCCTTCCTCCACAATGCTCTCATTTCTGCCTGCAAATCTTGGCATTTTATGACTTTGTGTCTCTCTCTCTGTACATAAGACACTGTAATCACTGGGTACAGAAATTTCAATTAGCAGTGCTACTTTTGTCTTCTTTTCATGGGCAACTATAACTGGTTTTCTCACATTTAGTTTTTGAACTGTTGATAATGGGTGATTCCATGTGATATAAACTTCATAATTCTCTATAATGTTTTGTGGCTTGTGTTTCCAGTGCTTGTCAGCTACTTCAATATTGTAATGTTTGCATAATCCCCAGTGCAACAGTCTTGACACATTATTATGCCTTTCATTATACAGGCCCTCTGCCATTAGTGTATCACACCCAGCAACAAGATGTGTGACTGTGTCCAATTCTGCTTTACAGAACCTGCATTTGTCCATTTCTCCCACATTCTCAATGGAATTTCTAATCTGATGGGTATGTAGTCTGCTATCCTGGGTTGCTAATATTAACCTTTCATCTTTTGGTTTAAATGTACCTTTCCTTTACCATTCCTATATCCAAGCTTGAACAACAAAAGGGTGATCCAGGAGTTTTCTGTACTTGCAACTATATTTATGACTTTTCCACATTTCTTGCCGTCTCATCGGATCCTTCTCCTTATCTTCTTCTTTCGGCTTTTTCCTGGTTAGGGGTTGCCACAGTGGATCACCTGTCCACTCATGATTGGCAGTGATGTTTTTACGGTGTCGAGTTGCCAGCCCAGTGCCCAACCTTCCACAGAAGGCACTCACACACACTCACACCTAGGGCCAATTTAGAGTGTCCAATCCACCTACAGCATGTCTTTGGGATGTGGGAGGAAACCGGAGCACCCAGAGGAAACCCACTCGACCACAGGGAGGACATGCAGACTCCACACAGAATGCACCCCAGCTGAGGATTGAACCGGAGAACCTCTTCCTGTATACATTTGCCACCTGATTTTTTTCTACTTCTGGTTTGATTTCCATTCCTGATTGACACTGATTTGCTTCTGCTAAACTAAGAAAGGAAGTCATCTTCGACCTGTTCTGTTCATCTTTTAAAACTTTCACTATGTTTGGATCTGATGAGGTCAGCAGTCCTACGGTTACAAATCTGTACATGTAATCAGTTTTGAGGAGGTCCATACCACCTTCAGAATTAGGAATATAGAATCTTGGTACAAAATAATTTTTATACATCATCTTTTAAGCATGAAGCATTTTTCTTGTTTTTCTGTCCAACTGATCCAATACTTTTTGGGTCAAGTCAATCACCCCAAAACTGTAAGTTAGAACGGAACAGCAAATTGGTTTACAGCCTGGACTTTCTTCCTAGATGTCAGGGTTGTTTTCAGTATTAATTTTAGTCTTCTAAAATATTCCTTACTGAATTTTGGTCATATTCATTCGTGTTTTATTGTTGATTCTTCATCATTTCCCAAATATTTATACACTCCATCCTGCTCAAGTTTCTTTATATCACATTCCTGTCCTAGACTGATATTTTCTTTGTGCTACAACTTTCCTGCCTTCAGTGTTACTTTTACACATTTATCAAGACCAAATGACATTCTTATATTATCTGAGAAAGTTTTGACTACTCCCAGAATGATACAGTTTTGAATCAACAAATCACCAATAAAGCAGTCTAAAGAGGCAAAAGTACTTGAACTACGTACTTCAGCACGTACTTTATTCCAAAGTTGACTTTTCAGCCCACAGTTCCAAAATACATGAAAACACGTAACTTTACAGTCCATAAAATCACCGGAACATATTCCGTCCACAGTTCCAAAATGCACAAACACAAATAACTTTTCAGTCCACAAATTCACTGGAACATTAACGCAATTCACTAATACAATGTGTTTTCGTCTGCGAAGACTTCCTCAGATGGAGATGCATACCCGAATACTACCCAACTTTTTATACTTATTCAAATCAATTAACACATTCAATGAAACAATTAAACAATTAAATTGACTCCATTTTTAAAATCATCCAAAGCATTTACAATTAAAAGAACATTCAACATATTTATTTCAAAATTAATAATATAAAATATCATATAAAATACTAATGTTACATTAAAAAACGTTATATTCCTTCAAAATACGTTACGTGTGTTCGTGTATTTTGGAACTGTGGGCTGAAAAGTCAACTTTGGAATAAAGTACATGCTGAAGTACGTAGTTCAAGTACTTTTGCTTCTTTAGACTGCTTTATTGGTGATTTGTTGGCTTAGAACATTTGAGCAGTTTTTTCCGTTTTGTTATTGTGACAGTTTTGAATCACCCACAAAAAGTAGAAGAGAAATTGTTGATTTCTGAGAGCCAAGTTGAAATCATGACCTAATCTGTTAAGGAGGCAGCTTAATGGGTTAAGGGCAAGATGAAAGAGCAATAATGACAACGAGTCACCCTGGAATATCCCCCTTTGAATTTTAATCTCTGGGATAATAATCTGTCCTTTATCATGGCTTAGCTGCAAACTGGTTTGCCAATGTTTCGTGGTCACTGTAATGTAATTGATCAATGTAGGGTGTATAATATACATTTGTAAGCACTCCTTGTCCATGAATGTGGGATGCTGTCAAATGCTTTTTTGTAATCTATCCATGTCATACTTAGAGTCTTCCCCTTTCTACAATTCTCCATTATGCTACAAAATCCACCAAGGAAAAGCACTGGAGAAGCTAAGAAAGTTCTTATTTAGCATAGTTAAAATTTAATGTTCGCTATTCGTCCCAAAGACTTCATCAGAAATGATAAAATACACCTCCAAATCACTTTTAAACCATTCAAAAAGCATTTGACCAATCAGAT
Organism: Protopterus annectens; assembly: GCF_019279795.1. Taxonomy (NCBI): domain Eukaryota; kingdom Metazoa; phylum Chordata; order Ceratodontiformes; family Protopteridae; genus Protopterus; species Protopterus annectens. Next base: position 1,016,540,221 of record NC_056729.1, read on the forward strand.
TTTTTAAGGTCACATTTAACAACTTCCACTTTAGAAAAAGTAAATTTCTTCCAGTTAGAACATGTCAAAGAATGCTTAAAAATGGCATTATTACTATTTTTTGTTTGACCTTAGGGGAGGGGACTTTAGAAATTATGTTGAACAAAGAGAGGAAGAATGGCAGATTAAACTTGTTTCTTATTTACCCCCTGGTCTGAATGATATGGTGAACATAAAATGTTTCTTAAAAAATAGAAAAATTACTAAAGTGAATATGCAGGGGTGAATGCCCTTGTGTTTTAAACTGTGTTAACTGTGTGGACACTTTGAGATGCACATTTTTTGTAGTATGTTTTAAATGTTCTTATGTATTTAATTGATTTATTAATAAGATGATCTGATTAGTCAAATTTTTTTGAATTGTTTAAAAGTGATTTGGAGGTGTATTTTATCATTTCTTATGAAGTCTTTGGGACGAATAGTGAACATTAAATTTTAACTACGTTAAAAAAGAACTTTATTAGCTTCTCCAGTGCTTTCCTTGGTGGATTTTGTGGGTTTTTTTGTACTGTGGACACCTTGGCCTTCTTGTGTGCTGCTTTTCTTCTTTTATTGGTTTTTATTGTAGCAGCACATGGCTGGAGCACTAGAGGATGATGATTTGGACTTGACTCTACATTCTACACCTACCAGCAAAGAAAGAACACTTGAACTTATTTTGGCAGTGGGTGAAATGCAAAGTTCTTTGTCTGTTTTGTCAGCTAAAATTAGAGAAAGTTATAAAGTTACTAACTCTTATAATAAATTTCCCCTGCATCCTGCTTTGTTTCCAAGTCAGGAGCATTGTCAAGGTAATTCAACAAACGGAACAGCTAGTAAGTTTTTAAATGTTAGCTTTGACCCGTTTGCAGGGGATATAGTTTTGGCAAATAATAACTTTGCTACTAAAAATGCTAACTCTCTGTTGGAAAAAATGGAAACTGGTTTGAAGTGTTTTCAGGTGCTTCATGTAAAAAATAAATATTTTGAATACTGCATTAATGCTGGCATTGTACCTAAGAGTCTTTGTTTTTTTAAACTACCTAATGGAGTCTCTATGGACAGTCCATTTTTTAATAAGCTATCTACTTTCTTTGACAATGCTGGTAAAGACTTTTTAAAGCTTCTTATTAAAAACAATAGTACTGTTTTGGCAGAACTACATGTTTCCCTGACAGAGATGGATGCCACTATTGGTGAACTACTTATTAATTGTCCAGACTCAAGATCTGAGTATGAGCAGTTGATTAAAATGTTGAACAGTATGAGCAAATAATAGTTCAACATAAAACTAAAAAAATCAACAGGGATTTGGCAATATATGCAGGGGGCAATATTTATGGTGATTTTGTTCCCCTTCCTTCTAGACCAGGCAAAGAAACAAGACCAAATGTCATTACGGAGGCCCAACCAGCAGTACACTCAGGTAGTGGGTCTAACACTACTGTTCCACCTTTACAGCCAGAGATGGGTTTATGAACTGTTAGTTGTTTGGATTCAGCTTCTGTGAAGGTTGCAACTAATGTTGCTCATTCAGTAGAGCAGTCCAGCTCTAAGGATGATGTTATGGTGCACTCGATGGGTTTGACACATGGTTCCAGCAGTGCAGGAGCAAGTATGAATAAGTGTTCCTCTTTTTTACAAGGGGATTTCAGTTGGAAAGTGAAAAGGAAAAGCAGCGGGAGCAGGGGATATCAGACACGCAGCAGAGGGCGAAGTGAGGCTCGGAAGTAACATTGGCCTGTCCTTCTGTGAGTTCTAACAGTGAAAATGTACGTTCTTCACATTTTTTTTCATCTGAAAGTGTACAAGAACTTAATTCTGCTGCTGTTAGTCTGGGTAATTCTATCTCAGTTTATAATTTGTCTGATTTTAACATTTCTGATGAGCACATTAAATTGTTGAAACTAGGACTTAATTTTCAGCCCAGTAGGAGGGTGAATGTTACAAAAAACTCTGATAGAACTCAAGCTCTACACTCATAAGTTAAATTTAAAATATATATTGAATATTGTTGGTCACAGTTGTAATTTTTTATCAAAGTTGTCCACCTTTAATCCTGGTTTAATGCATACTGTAAAACCCTGAGGCTTTCTGTGAAAAAAATATTAGAAGTATGTTGCAAAATCAAAACAGAAAAATGTTTTATAACTTAAACGTTAATGAAAAGAAAGCTCTGAATGAACTTATTTCAAGGAAAGACTTAAGGTTTATAAAGGCGGATAAAGGTGGGACTATTATCATAATGAACTCAATTGACTACATAGAAGCTATAAAAATTATGTTAGCAAATCTATTAAGAGTATAGGAAAGTCATAAAGTTTGAAATTGTTAAAAGTTATGCCTGTATCCACAGTATATTATATGACATGTTTATGAACTCTGAAATAACTAGGGAAGTGTTTGAATTTTTATCTGTGGATAATCCCAGGGTGGGTGTGATGTCTGGAATTCCCAAACTTCACAAAAGTGCTGAAAAACCTCCATTCAGACCTATTATATCAGCCTCAGGAAGTTGCACTTACTGTATTTCTTTGTATTTAGATTCAGAGTTGAACACACTAGTTATGCAGCTTCCTTCTTATGCAGCTGACTCTTGGGATTTTTTTTGGACCAGCTTAGGTCCTTTTTTACTTCCTCAGACTTTAGGTTGGAAAATTTACTGATGTTCACTGTTGATGTTGTTTCCCTATTCACTTGCATCCCTAAAGATGTTGTGGGTTGATTTTGTAAGATGGTTTATGGGGAAGTATACAAGTAACAATGGTATTATTACTTATACTGCTTTGTTAGATTTATTATTAAATAACAAATTCTTTTTGTTCAACAAGCAATTTTCTAAACAACTACAAGGGGTGGCCATGGGGGCCACTGTTGGCTCAATCTATGCAAATTTGGTATTAGGTAGGTGGGACATGGAAATACTGCCACATACTGATTATTCAGAACAAAGTATCTTTTATAAAAGATTTGCAGATGATCTGTTCCTTATAGTTTACAAAGACAATTTTAATGTCAATGAGTTTGTGGAGCTTTTAAGTGCTAGCACTACATTTTTAAAGTTTGTGGTGGGGGAAACAGGAAACAAGGTTTCCTTTTTGGATGCTAACTTGATAATGGACACTAACAAGAATGTGTTTTTGAGTAGTATTCATCGCAAAAGTACATTCTGTAACAGCTATGTCCATTTCAAGAGTTGCCACCCTTACTTTATGAGAAAAAATGTTCCTAGAGGACATTTTATTCGAGCAGCTCAAATGATAGTGGAAGATTCTATTTTTTTGAAGGAAATTGACCTCATAAAAGAGTTGTTTCTAGAAACAGGTTACCCTGGAGACCTACTTGAAAATATGGCTCAAGAGGTCATTCATAGGAGACAGACAGATTTTCCTCCTAATCTGCTAAGAGGTTTGGCACACACACATATAAAAGAGAGAGGGGCAGAAGGCCCCAGATTCTGTTTGGACATGAATGTAGACAGTAATTACATTCTGTCAGATTATTAGTGAGAATTGGAAAGTAGGTACAGGTAATGCAGATGTATCTAAAGTTCTTGGAGGAGGCCCCCATTTTGTTTATAAGAAAATCAAAATTTTAAACATTTGTTAGAAAATAATAACTTTGGGCCAAGCCTTACTTCTGGTGAAACTGGGGGCATGTTTAAATGTTCAGGATACAGGGCATGCAGATTTATTTCTGAGGGTCCCCTTGTGCTTCTGGAACATCTACAGTTTACTATACCCATCCCTGGAAAATTGAGCTGTAGTACAACAGGGATAGTGTATCTTGCAATGTGTTCAACATGTCCAAGTTTTTATGTGGGCATGTCTTCCAGAAGTTTAAGGAAATGGATATTAGAACACTTGTATGCTATAAAAACCAAATATAGTAATAGTGCCCTTTTTAAGCATTCTTTGACATGTTCTAACTGGAAGAAATGTACTTTTTCTATAGTGGAAGTTGTTAAACGTGACCTTAGGGGAGGGGACTTTAGAAATTATGTTGAACAAAGAGAGGCAGAATGGCAGATTAAACTTGCTTCTTATTTATCCCCTGGTCTGAATGATATGGTGAACATAACATGTTTCTTAAAAAATAGGAAAATTACTAAAGTGAATATACAGGGGTGAATGCTCTTGTGTTTTAAACTGTGTTAACTATGTGGACACTTTTTGAGATGCACATTTTTTAGTAGTGTGTTTTAAATGTTTTTATGTATTTAATTGATTTATTAATGAGATGATCTGATTGGTCAAATTTTTTTGAATGGTTTAAAAGTGATTTGGAGGTGTATTTTATCATTTCTGATGAAGTCTTTGGGACGACTAGCGAACATTACATTTTAACTACGCTAAAAAAGAACTTTCTTAGCTTCTCCAGTGCTTTTCTTGGTGGATGTTGTGGGGTTGTTTGTACTGTGGACTCCTGGGCCTGCTTGTATGCTGCTTTTCTTCTTTTACTTCTCAATTATGACTTTATTTAACAAACAATAATCCTCTGTTCCATATGGCTTTCGTTTGTTACCCCTTTGTTCTATTTCCATGACTGAGTTTTTTACTAAATGACTATAAACTCTGTTGACATCAGTTCTAGTGTATAGTTCAAACATCGCTGAAAGGCCATTTATTGGTCTATGGTTTTTAGGTTCACTGTTAAGGAGGAATATAATTTTCCTTGTTGTTAATCAGGTTGGTGTCTATTTGGGGTGTGCACATAAGTAGTTCTTCCTCAAGGCTTAATCTTTGTGTAAAGATGTTAATACTTTAACCAGAAGTTAGGTACTGCATGTGAGCCTTGGTTTTCCATTTAGGAACTTTTCTTAATTTTGTTTAAATTTTTTTGGTTGTTACATCATCCTATTTTTTTTAAATTCTTTTTATTTGTTTATAAAAAGGTTTAAACATCTAAAGACATTAATACAAAAGAACATGACCTACATACAGACTTAACTATATACACTTATACAATGCCCAAAAATAACACAATTGAATCTATGAAATGTTACAATCATTTTAAAATATATTAAAAAAACATCCTCCAATATTCTTTAAGATAAGCTTTATGATTTGGATTGTGAAACAGATACCTATGAGCCTTAAGATGTTTAATTGCAAGTAACTTAAATCCTTCCCAGAAAAGTGAATGTCTGTTTTTCCAGATTAGTGTGATGTAATATTTTATTAACATGAAAATGGAAATTAAAATTCTAAGTTGTACCTTTGATAGTCCAGGAGGGGAGGATATGTAACAGTGTAAATACACAAAAAAGTTGATTTTTCGTAGCCTATTTTTTCTACCTGCACCCTTAGGGCACACCAAAGTTTGTATGAGCATTTACAGCTCCAAAATATATGTAGGAGATCATCTTTTTGATTTTTGCAGAATTGGCATTGAGAAGAAGAGTTGGGGTGAATTTTATTAATTATGTTAGGTGTAAGATAAGCATTGTTTAGTAACATAAGCTGGGTGTAATTGAGCTGTTTTAGGGGTATGAGATTGGAGCCAGTCTTGATGGCATTCAATATTTGATTGTGGGAGATAGAGGGATCCTGTTTCAGCCAGTAGTTAGAATATATAGGCTCCTTTTGTGTTTTAAAGGACATAATGATTTTCTAAGTGTTTGAAATCATTTTCTTTTTAAGGAGGAGAAGGTTCCAAATTACTTTGCAGGAGGATATATCTTTATCCGATATCAAAGGGTGGTCTAAGAATTTATAGGATAATTCCATGATTTGTCTTAGTATAATTGTATACTTTTTGGGAAGATTCATCTTAGTTCTTATATCTGATATCGAGTGGTGTTAAAAGGGTAGGAGATCTATAATATTCTTGTCCTTCAAAAGGGGGAATTGAGCTAAGTTTAACATTATCCCATTCATTTTTAGGTTAGGATTAAGATGGAGTGGTTGTAAAATATTAAAGGCAGGGGTCAGTTTTATGGAGTGAAAAAGATTATGTAATGTTCCTATGTTGGTTTTTATATCACTATGTATCTTGATTTTACCCAGATTTTCTTTATTTAAAAAAGGAAGAGCTAAAGGGTTAAAATTTAGTGATTTAATATAATTGTTGGAAAGTATGACCCAGACTGGATGCCATATGTTGGAATCCCTATTGAATGTGGCTATGTTAATTATCCTATTGCAATTTATAATTTTGTAATATAATTTAAAATCAGGCAGTCCTAGTCCTCCTTGTTCTTTTGGGTATGAAAGTTTAGAGTACCTAATCCTAACGGATTTAGGAGACCATATCAATTTCGAAAGGGATGAGTAAATGTTTTTGAAAAAATTGTTGTGTAGGATAATATTTTTTGCATTGAGAATATATAGGAATCTGGGAAGTAAGTTCATTTTAATGATTGCTACTCTTGCAAGAAAGGATAGATTAAGCTTGGCCCATCTGTTTAAATCATTTTGCACATTCGACCATAATCTAGTAATATTACCCTGGTAAAATGCTGTAGAATCCTGAAAGAATGAGATTCCCAGATAGTGGAAATGTTGTTTAATGTTTATACCTTTAGGTGGGAATATACTTGGGTATTGGGTCAACATATTAATAGGGAAAATTAAGGATTTATCTTTATTTAATTTGTAGTTTGCTAACTTGGAAAAGGTATCAATGGAAATCATAATTTTCTCAAGGTCAGAATTAGGTAGAGTAAAATAGATGTTTAAGTCATCAGCATAAGCTGATAAGGATATTTTTGTGTTGTATATCAAAGGAATGTGATGAAAAGTTTTCTGTTTGATTACTAGAAATAAAGGTTCAATGAAAAGATTAAATAGAAGGGGGAAAGGGGGCATCCTTGCCTTGCACCATTTTTAATGTCGATCCTTGATGATACTTGTTTATTTATTTGTAAAACAGTGTATGCATTAGAATAAAGAATTTTAATGATGTTAATATATGAGTGCGGTATATTGAAGTGAGGCAGAGTATCAAAAAGAAAGTCTGTGCTGATTCGGTCAAAGGCTTTGGATGCATCTATGGCCAGGGTGTAAATAGGTGTTTTAGCGAGAGTAGAGAGCGATATCAAGGCGTCTAGTCTAAGTGTATGATCAACAGTTTGTCTATGAAGAATAAAGCCTGACTGTTCGGGTGATACAATACTGAGAATGACATTTTTAAGTCTATTAGCTAGTATTGTAGCCAAGATATTCATAGCTAAGTTAACGATAGAAATAGGCCTATACATCCAAGGATTTTTGGTGACATCATCCCATTTTATATCCTGTATATTTGAACTTCTTACTGTTTCATTTACTTCTTCTATTCAGTCAGCATCTTTATTGTGTTCCATAGGACCTTCACAGATATTTCTCCAAAATGGGTCTATTTCATTTTTTTTAATGGTGTTTCTATTCCATTTTCTTTAGTTCCCTGTTCTCCATAAAACATTTTGGGTTTTCAATGAATTGCTTAATTTGTAATTTTCCTTCATATTTATCTGCATATCTTCTAAGTTTTTTCGCCTGTGCTGAAATTTTTAGTTTGTTATTTGTGATAGTGCATGATAGATCCTGGTCGGTTCTAATACTGCTCATTGCTTTTATCACGTCTATCCTTCAAAGTATTCTTGTTAATCTGCTCCCTCTTCATTATTCTTCTAACAGTGATACTTCTTGTCTTATTTGCTTTATAGTTTTCTCTATTAGATATTTCTATGATGGTATTTGATTTCTTCCCTTTCTTTCCCTTATTGCCCTGTATTTTGTGGTAAGACTTTATCTGTTATTAATTTAGCTGCACAATAATATATACTATATAATTATGTTATGTCACTTGAATTTATGTTAATAATGTTGATTATGGTGATCATTTTTTTATCAGACTTCTAACATTCTGGGTCTTATTTACTTTCTGTAGTTTATTGTTTTCATCAGTCTTAATATGTCTATCCATCTCTATTAAATCAAGCAACTCTTCCCTTAAATCATTTTCTTCTAAACTGAGGGCACATTCTTTGTTCTCCATTTCCTGCTGGCATTCTACAGAAAGTTCCAAAACATCTTCCTGTGACATATTCTCTTCATCTGCATCCTGCATCATCCATTGCTCTTTCATATGCAGACTCACTGGCCTATACCTCTAAAACATTGACTGCTTCAGAGCTGCCACTGTTTCCTGTTCCTTCCCTTGCTGTGCAGCTCCGACCTAACTTTTGTACTGGTTTCCTATTTAAGGCTCCAGGGCAGCCTCACATGGCAATTGATCAGATGCTTTCTGTTCCACTTGTTTTTCCTTAATTTGGTGACTCACTGCTTTACCATCCTGTGACGTTACCAGAGTTGGATTTTCCACAATAAATCCTTCAGGTAATCCATAACTTCAATTACTAATTCTTTAACTTCTCCATTACTAATCTCTTTTCCACTTTCTCCCATTGTTTTTTTATTTTTTGTATTGTAACATTTTCCATATCTGGATGCCTTTGTATTTCTGCAAACACAAGACCATGTCAAAAAAGTTAAGTTCTCCAAGAGACATGATAAAGCACTTCAGTGACACACCCTCATAGTCATATAAACCCACTATTCACAGAGGTAAACCAACATCCCATTATGCTATTACTACTACACTAGCATACACTGTTACAAGGAATCACCAAGCTGAAAAGGCATGGATTTGTGAAGGATTTGTGAAGGAAAATTAAGGCAGAGACCAACAATCTGACAGAATGCATAGGGTGAGGAGGCCTAGTAAAAGTTCATTGTGACAATGTACTGGCACCAAACTAAAGAATGGGTTTAGAGCAAGAAGCATGGAAGAGGAGTATAAGATGAAGGGAGGCGCATATGTTAAAGTAGTATAGAACTTCACATCCTTGGTTCTACAACAAAGAGTAAAAATGTGGCCTGTGTTAGGGCAGCTAAAGCAGCTATAGCAGGAAGGGGCAGTGGGCAAGTTGGTATAACCTACAATTATGCAAATCCAAAAGCAGGAATGGCTTACTGTGGTCACATTAAGAATTATGTAGACACAATTCATGGAAGAATCAAACAATGGCAGTGGTAACCTGCACCACTGGAGGTAGGAGAAAGAGCGTGGAGGTTGGCAATTTCGCAGCAACAAATAGTGTGCTTGAGTTGATAATCAGGACTATTACTTCACTCAGGAAAAATGGTGGGAGGAGGAATTGGCAACAGAGCCCCTTGACATAAGACGAGAAGATGACAGGCAGCAGTTTTGACCACTCTTGTTCAAGAAACAGGGTTTTTGATGTACTCATATGGCACGCCCAAAAACCATTGGAGTCCATTTTCTTGCTTCTGACTGGGGTGGAAAGGGAGAAAGTATAAAGTTGGAATGTCTGGAAGGGAGGGTCAACAACCCATTAAACAGAGAGAATGTATTGAGTATAATTCAAAGGCAAGGACTCGATGCAGTGCACTTACAGAAAATTAAACTGCCTAAGAAAGGGAAAATGCATAAAAAAGGATATAAATGGGTAGGGGTAGACTGTGTCACAGATGGAAGAAGAACAGGAGTGGGGATACTAGTAAGGGTGTGTGGGGGCTTGATGGTTTAGAAAATGTGACAGATAAAACCAGAACATGTGTGATATGTAAAGTCACCTTAGCTTTAAACATTTAATGCAGTGTTGCAGCCAAAGTTGGACAAGTTATTTGGGATGATGAAGTTTCATGTAAAATGTCAGAAGCATTTAAAGAAGTATATGAGAAGTAAGGTAGTATTAGATGCATGGAGAGAAGTGGGAGAATGTGAGCTACTTTACTATTAGCAGAAACATATAGGAAGTAGGTAGGTGGATTAGGTAGAATTTTGGGAAATGGCAAAACTTTGGGTAAAGTGGAGGCAATAGATATATGTGAAAGAGAGGTGTCGACCATTCCTTAATGACGACTACGTGGAAAGGAAGGAGGGATGCACTAGAGAGGAGGAGATATAATCTAAGTAAGTGGACAGGCCAGATCAGGTAGAGAGACTACTGAAAAGGAATAGTGAGGTAATCCAAAACAATAATCTCGAAGATAGACATCCAAGAATAATAGAATGAAGTTAAAGCACCATGGAGGGTGGAGGTAATGGGTTATAGAGGATGGCAGTATTGGTGGGTAAGTAAATATGATAAGGGATTTGGATATGGAACCAAGGCAAGAACAGATAAGGATAACTAAGGAGGAAGGCTTCCATCCTTCACATAGTACTAACACCGCCCTTTAAAGCTATATAGATACTGCCAATAAAGCTAGAGATAATGACAGACTAGTCTCTTTCTTATTTCTAAACTAGTCTAAAGCCTTCAACACAGTTTGTCACAGCAAACGTCTTCAAATGTCCTCACTAGGTCTCTCTCAGCCAACCCTTCTGTGTTTCAAACACTACTTGTCGAATAGGTATCAATCAACAGAATGGCACTCTGTGCTCTCTCCTTACCTCCCAGTCACCACCAGTGTACCACAAGGCTCTGTACTTGGTCCCCTCCTCTTTAATATTTTTACCAACACCCTCTATACTTTCACACAACAAGCCACCCTAATACAATACATAGATGATTCCACTCTCATTTGCACAAAACCTATAACATGGTACACCTCCACAAATTTACTCAAGACACTTCACTAGCCACTGAAACATGGCTTTGTAACTCACAACTCATGCTCAACCCAAAAAAGACTAAACTACTATTTTTTCCCAAATCCCTATCTCATGAAAAAAACAAAATTTGAAGTCCTCTCTCTTGGTATTACAACCATTGAAGTCACTTCTCATAGCAAACTATTAGGGGTGATAGTGGATGATAATCTTACACTCAACATGCATATACAAAATTGTATAAAATAACCTCATAAAAATCTAGTGATGCTTTACAGAGCCAAGAACTTTCTTACCAAGCAACTAAAACTACACTTACCACTACTTTTCTCCTCCTCGTTCTTCTTTATGGTGCTCCCATCCTTACTAACCTCCAAGCTTCACAAAAATTAAAACTTGAACAATGCTAAGACAAATGTTGCTAGATTTGCAGCACATACCCCTTTCAGAACCCACCACTGAAAAGCCTTAATTGGTTAGAACTGCCACATCAACTAACATATACGCAACTTCTTACCACCTATAAAATTATCCAGCATCCATCTGCCTGTCCAGCACTAAAAAGTATTCTAGACAACTATGTTCCCAGTCGGTCATTGCAGTCCAGTGACCAAAAACTCCTGTCTGTCTGCAAACCTAACAAATCTGTTGGGCATTGCCTGTACTTGTTCAAAGTTGCTAAGGTCTGGAACTCCTTACCTGTATCCATCAGGTCTATACCCTCCCTCTCATCTTTCAAAACCACACTAAAAGACATCTTAGCTAAAATATGGCTCTCTTCTTGCTCAAAACTAGGATAAACTTTATCCCTAAATGTGAACTAGTACCTTTTCATTCCTTATACCTCATTACTCTCCCATCTTCATTTACTTCCTTACTGCTACATAATTCTCTTCCCTGACTTTTTCTCTAAATATACCATAAGCCTGTTTTCATTTACTTTGCATTGCAATTCCTACTCACATTAGACTAAATTACTTTTAATTTCTCTACAAACTGTCTAAAATGTATTTAAATAGCAAATGATTGTCATATACCTTGTACTGATTTTAACTGATGTTTTTATATTATTTCAAATTTGTTATAATTATTTAAACTACAGATGTTTTTGTTTTATTTTTGAAGATTGCAAAATTATTGCTCTTAAAATGTTTTGTAATAATTTGGAGCTTTTCCTTCTGGCTACTCTGAAAATGGGTTTCTACACAGTCGGACTTTCCCAGTAATCAAATGTCAACAAAGAACTAAGAAGAATTCATGGAGGAGGAGATGATGACTAAAGTGATTTCCTGTTATAGTGACTTGAGAAGGTGACTAAAGTGCAAAGGATGTTGGGAATGAGGAAGAGTCAATACATGCAGAACTGAACAGGAGGGAGTGGAAAAATAATGAGGAAAGTGATGTGAAATTGTTACTTCACAAGCTTAATGACTCAAGGAAGAAGAAGAAGAAGAAGAAGAAGAAACCATTGGTGGTGAGAATAGAAACAGAAGAAGGTAACAGTGTCATTCAGAATAAGGAGATAATGAAAGACGTTAGGAAGTTTTATGACAGGTTATATGATACATGAGGTAGGACAAAAGATGTGTAAGGCATGAGAAGGCCCATAGATGAGAAAAATATAGAGAACGGATGTATAAAGTTATGCATTCAGGAGAGTCTATGGTGGCAATTAGGGACATGAAGAAAAAGAAAGCAGGGAATGCAGACAGTTTTCCACTTAACTATAATAAATTTGTAGGGTTGAAGGCAAGAGAATGTATGGGAAATATGTTTACTATGATACAGGAAAAGGGGGAGATGATGAAATTTGTGTGGTAGCTGAAGATAGTACTGTTATATAATTGGAAGCCAAGGAAGGAAGACCCAGCAAATTATAGGCCATGCATTATGCAATAGTGATGCCAAAATAATAGCTAGAGAATATGTGGATAGACTAAAAAAATAGTAGGGAGATTCTCTGGAGGGGTTCGTGAAAGGCAGGTTAGCTACAGTCCACTGTTGGTTGTTGTTAGATTTTGTAAGTTAGTATGAGAAGGAGCTGAGAAAGGAAGCAGAGGTGGTGCTTATGGGTATACAGAAGACTTTTGATTCTGTAAACTCCGAATTTATGCTAAAACACTTTAGAGCAGGTTTTGATGACAGGAAGGACTGTGCAGAAAATCAGATCTCTGTTTAAGGAACCATGTGTTTACATTAGGGTAAATGAAGGTTTATCATTAAGTTAAATGAAGTTTTATTTTGCATTCTGTGTTTAGGGAGAAGAAAATGACAGAGTTGTTCTTTATTCCCATGGATGTTTATCTGGGTTGTGGAAAAAAAACAACCAAGAGGAATAAAAACATTGATAAAATGTGGGAAAGTAAAGGCAAAAGAAGACCTGTTTGCTGATGGCAATATGTTATTACTTGGGTATAAAAGGGATGTTGCCTAAAGTGTCAAAGATTTTTCAGGAGTTTGGCAGACAATCAGGTTTGGTGTTCCATGCCATGAAGTCACTAGGAATAGGAGTAGGGAAAGGCGTTCAGAATCTGGTAGGATTGCCACAGTCAAAGGGATGTAAGAAGGATTTGGGAGTTAATGTATACCATATAGTGGAAGAGATGAGGACAAAGAACTGGGAGGGGTTGCAGGATATAAGAAAGAGAGAATGCAGAACAAGTAGACAGGTAAAGTGAATATAATGAGCAGGAAGGTAGAGATAGTAAGTGGGAGCGTGCAACTAGTAATTTGTTTATTAAGGAGCTTACAGATAAGGTCATCAGCAGTGGGGTTAGGGTAGATACAGGCAGTGTGTGATAGATCTGTGCAGTGAGAGAAGATAAGTGAGAATTAGGAAGGAAAGAATGAGGGGGTTGGGGTAAGCCCAAGTTCAGGAATGTATGTAGTACCAGTAAATGTGTCACAAGCAGTTTAGAGAATGAGAAGGTTAGATGGAAACTGTTAGAAGATAAGAAAAGAGGAAAAAGTCTATTTAGGGAAACAGAGAGGGTAATGGAAGTAGACCATAAGAAGTTCATGAAAGGACAGGGCAACTAGGGTTAGCAAAGTAATAATTGACATCAGCAAGTGTCTAGGAAGACATAAGTAGAGAGGGAAGAAAAAATGACTGAGATATGTTGAACAGTTGGAAGAAGAGCGGAAGAAAGGATAAGTTGGAACTTTTGAACAGATAAGAGACACTTGAAGAAGAGAGATTGGCTGATGTAAAGATGAGTGGTAAGAGGACAAGTGGGATAAAAGGAAAAGGAAAGTAGAAAAGAGGCTGCAGGAAAAAGTATGAAGAAAAGGGTTTGATTAGAAAGAGTAGTAAAAGGATAGGAAAATGTAAGTATTTGGGAGAAGAAGACAGGGACAACTGGTTTTGATAAACTGAGGGACAGGTGGGTCAAAAATAGAAGTGTGGGGCAGTGATATGAAATGGAATGAAGCTTGGGAAATAAAGACATCTTTAAAAAATCATTGATAATGAAAGACCATCATATGAGGTTATTACATAGGTGATATAGGACTCCAAAAAGATTAGATGAAGAAAGTCGGTGAGAGACTTTAGAGTGCTTGAGATTCAGGGAAAAAGAGGTAGCTAATATTTCCATGTAGTGGGGTTGTAAAGTGATACAGAAGTGACAGAGTATGAAAGAAATATTGAAGAAGTTATATAACAAAGAGCTAAAGGAGTTGGTTATTATGTTAATGTGGCATGAATGAGTTGCAGAGGACATGATGGAGAGAAGACATGAGAGAAATTTTGTTAATGGTAGACTGGATGAAAAGGGAAATTGCTAAGACATGAAAATTGGACACATTTGTCAAAGTACAGGTAGAGAAGATAAAGCAATGGATATGGCTTGTGGTGATGCTGTAAGAGTAATGAAAATTGGGTTAAAATATTAAAACAGAAATGAGATGCACTTTGGAAAAGAACACAGCAAAGGAGAGGCAGGAAGGGACAGTTGGCAAAGTGAAAAATAATGGTTAATGTTATAATTTGAGAGTAGGATACATACAGAGCAGAAGGGAGTAGACCTTTCAACCAACATGATGAACAGTTATGGAAGATATAGGAGGTGTAATACATGTATGAAAATATACTAGTAATACAATTCTGAATGTACAACACAATGTTAGTATGCGTAAGTGATATCTTTGGTTATTTGTATAAGAGTGATCTCATTTTAAGTCTGTTTCAGTGTTGATGCTTACAGTTTTCAATAAATCAAAGAGCTTTATTATTAGGAGACTTTAATTACTAATCATCTGTATCATTTGGCCATCTGGTTTACCTAAATATCCAACAACTGCCACACCTAGGCCTTTCTCAGCATCATCAACTCCAGATCTCTGGATCAAATACTTATTCTCCCCACTAGTAGCCAATACCTCCTCGTCCTTATCTTAATAAACACCCCTGCATCTGCTCAGCCCTACAAGTTTTGTCTTCACTAGTTAAATCAAACTATTTAACCATCACCTTCTGCTTCAAGATCACCCTCATTAGTCCCAGTAGTCAGTCTGCATTTAGGGACTTCAGCAAAATCAACCTAAAACATTTAATAAACCTTTTTGAAAAGCATAAACTGTCAAGTCACCCAAATCCCCTAACCTCTGACATCCCTGCCCTAACTAAGGAATGTTATGACCTGCTGAAGCACTGCATAGAGAAAACTATCCCCTTCTGTCATAAATAAAACAATAAATACATCAAACATCTAGTCAGATGGGATAACTGAATCAACAAATTATGTATAACAAGAAACATAATCTCCTAGCCTTATATAAATTTTGACACTCCCAGCTCATAAAACAGACCTTAACAAAATTAGTAATGGCTGCTGATGTAATTAGTCTCTCAACATGGTGGTGAGTGGCTGCCAAATCTCACAACTTTCAGCATTTGTTTGCTTTCATTTAAATATTTGCTTCAGATTTTCTCCCTGAGTCCAAGTATTGCTTGTAGCTAGGTAGAAAACGGGTACTTGGTGCCTCGTACCTTGCTGTACCTGGTGCCATTTTAGCTGACAACTCTTGGATGACCTCCACTCAAAGCAAGAGAAGAGCCATGCTGAGAGTCGGGTGTCTCACAGATTAAGTCATCTATCTGGGGTTGAGCTTTTGGTGAGTTTTGGTTAATGTGCAAGTATAGGTGGAGTAAAACTGAAGGACTACAGGAAGATATTGTTTGTCCTTGTGTCATCTGTTTCAACATTTTAGAGAACCATAGAACAGGATACAACACTTATTTTGATTTTGTATAGTTTTGTGGTGGTCCATTTTTCATGTTCCAGAAAGACTTATATAGGGTTTGAACTCTCTAGTTTTTCCTGCCAAATCTTCTTGTCTTCTACTCTGGAATTATTTTAGAAATCTCTGTATATTTATTGAAGTCTTATTTGTATGGTTTGGTCCAGTGAATGTTGACATTTCTGTTATATCTTTTCCTTGAATTTGCTTTTGCTTTCAAGTGCAGCTTTTCAACTGACTGTTTTACTGGTTATATTTGTTTGATTAGTGTTATGTTGTCAGTTGGCTGCATTAGGTATAAGTTTTAACATTGCAAACACTATTCTTATCTGGTACAACAATGTCTTGCTAACATCTACTGCATCAGCATTATTACTGTTTTTGTGCAAAAATGTTTTGTTTCACTTCTCTATGTTGCAAATTTATACCATATTTTTTCAGTGTTCTTTTTATTTAGATTATATTAGTTATAATGCATTGTTTTATATTTTTTGTTATGCGCTTGGGAAATAAGCACTTTTATAAATTTGACATTGAAATTCCGACAACTAAGATATGCAGAAAGTCTGCTTATGATTACAATATAGCCATCAACATGCTAGACAGACATAATGCCTTTTTTGTCTATGTATGTAAAATCCACAATCATACCTTGCAGTAATCTGAACTAATTGTATATGGAACAACAGTGACCCAGAATCCATACCTAGCATATTGGTTAATAACTTCTATACTACTTTCATTCCTCCTACTATACCCTTGGCAGGGTTATTTCAATCGATTTACAACTCTTTAATCAAGTATCAATTAAACAAAATAAAGGTCAAAACAACTTTGGTGAACCATGGAGAAAATGTATTTTTGTAGGGGAACAAGCTTCCCAACCTCCCAAAACATAAATATACCTTCTCCAATTTTACACAACTGTGGAGTAAAAAGAAAACTCTACTGTTGGTGAAAGTTGTTTCACCTAAATATCTTCACCTGATCAGCACTTGTTCAAAAGGGTGTCAATTGAGCAACACTTTCCCACCTGGCTCCCCCCAGTACCATTACAGATGAACTCTCCACCATCAGTAATGACCAAGACTCAACTGCCCTCTCCAAAACAAAAAAAAAGTAAAACCTCTGTCAGGCAACAAGCCCAGCTGCTTGCTGGTAAGCCTAAAGCATCACTTAGCCAAAGCTCTCCTATCTTCAGTTATTGCCTCCCTTCAGGATATGTACCTGAAGAGCAGAGAAACACCATAAGCATCTCTTTCCACAAGGGTGGCCCCACCAGTGAGACAGGTAACTATAGGCACATCATTCTAATGAGCCTTATCTGTAAAGTCATGGAACAAACTAACACATCATTCTAACGAGCCTTATCTGTAAAGTCATGGAATAAACTATATATGGGGTTGGTAGGGTGGCCTAATGGGTAAGGTGTTTGCCTTACAAATGATCTCCGAAGAAAAAACTTGTAACTAAAATTACCATAGAGTTCCAATAAGTGCTCCAACACCCCTGATTTATATCACCTCTGGTTCCGTTGTGCGGCCAAACAGCTAGTAGCAAGACAAATTCCCTTTCACTGTGAAATACTGTCACTTGTTCCAAATTAAATCGACTGTAATTGGAACGTTTCTGTTGTTCTTCTAAGCAGCACGCCAGCCTCGTATGTTAAAATAACTGATTTATTAAACTTTAACATTCGTTGTTATAAACTCATTGCTACAAAGCTCATAGTTGAAAAACTACTGCTTGTTCACACAATGATAACACAAGCATTATTTAAGCACATAGAACAAAAAGGTCCTAAACATCATTTTAAATTTGCTTTATTAGACATTGTTTGTAATGATCCCAGAGGTAGAGACAAAAAAATGTTTAGGTTATAGAGAAGCATGGTGGCAAATATTCACAGATGCAACCACACCTCCGGGACTCAACGATAGTATTTCATTGAAGGCTATTCTTGAGGTCAACACGTAATTCCAATAGTCATAGTTCACTAATATTGATCACACAGTTTTATGAACACGGATTATAAAGTTATACTAACATCCCCTTGTTGTCGGTACGTAAAAAAGTAACTTTGGAGTATACCATCCATATGGGAACCTTGTTTTGCCTCATAGCTTTCTAGCTGTCACAGTTCCAACCATTATGAAGTTATAGTTGAATTTATTGAAATGTATTAATTAGGTTATTACTACTATGCATTTCAATTATATTAGTTACTGTAGACATATTGTTACAGCAGTTTATAAATTATATATATTTTTAGAAAGGTTAGTGACAGGACTTTTAGATGGGTAGTTTTCTAACACACTAGGGCCAATTAGTCACTGAACGACATGTAGTTACTTATTGTTATATTACTTATTGTTATATTGTCATTTTGTTATAAAATCTTAATGAATTATATGATAAATACAATTTTTTTTTTATTTATTGCAGTTTTTAAAACAGTTTTAAAGTATCTCTTATAATAATGTGACTTGGGTAGTGTAACATTGTATTGTATTTGACATTAGAGGCATTTACTTAGCACTGTTACTTTAAATGTTTAAACAGCCAAGTCCTTTTTGGCGCTCTTAAAGTTTTAAATAGCTGACTGTTAAAATTGTTGGTGTTCTGAAGAAGCCCACAAATTTTGGGTGAAAGCGCTTAACCAGTGTTTACAAAGTTTGTAAAAGTCAGCTTTATTACATCGTAAATGCTTTTTATCGCATTTTTTATTTTAACGCATTTAGTATATGCTTGTGTTATCATTGTGTGAACAAGCAGTACTTTTTCAACTATGAGCTTTGTAGCAATGAGTTTATAACAACGAATGTTAAAGTTTAATAAATAAGTTATTTTAACATACGAGGCTGGCGTGCTGCTTAGAAGAACAACAGAAACTTTCCGATTACAGTTGTTGATTTAATTTGGAACAAGTGACAGTATTTCACAGTGAAAGGGAATTTGTCTTGCTACTAGCTGTTTGGCCGCACAATGGAACCAGAGGTGATATAAATCAGGGGTGTTGGAGCACTTATTGGAACTCTATGGTAATTTTGGTTACAAGCGTTTGCCTTACAAACACAAGGTGCGGGGTTTGAGTCTCACAAGGGATAATTGGCTAGGCTTAAAAATGGCTCGCAAGGGCAGTTAGCTTAGTACTAACCTATGAACTTATGAAATAATCAGTAGGACATACAAAATCTGCAGATGCAAGACCATTCACAGTTTGGCTTTGTCAAGGGTAGATCATGGCATTTTATCATGTTAGGGTCTTTGAAAAAATCACCTAAACCACAGATGAAGGATACCCAATCAACATTGCTTATCTGGCCACAAAGCATTTGATACAATTCCCGACTCTGACATTGTATATAAGCTAACTCAATTAAACAACAACCCCCACTGTTGTTCACTAGATTGCTAAATTTATATCAAAGAGAATTTATATCAAAGAGAATTTTGTCTTCTGATCTGTCCTGAATTTTTTTTTCTCCCACTCTACCACCCTAGTGCTGTTGTATTCTTAAAGCTGGTATAACTGGTCAAACAGCTTTTGTGTTATCTGAGTGTCTCAATGCTTGGCTTTTGTTTTGCTGGTATAAAAATATTACTTTTTGTAAATTCCTGCATATCATTGCTAGAATTTCCTTGTGTTCTGACTGAGAGTGCTTCTAAAAAAACTGGAAATTTGGAGCTAAGTATATTTTTTGGCACTTTAACTATTCAGAGTCCTGCACTGTCTTTATTTCTGCTTAACTAAATTATTTATATATTTGCTGGCAGAATTTTATTTTCTGATCTGTGCTGAACGGCTTTTTCTCCCACCCTCCTACCATATTGCTGTTGTGTTCTTAAAGTTGGTGGCTTTTGCGGTTGCCCACCCCTACTATAAATTTGATATTGGACACTCCTCCCAGCCCCATCTCTTTAGCTCATTCTACCAAATACAGAGATAATTTGTGAAGGCCAAACCCCTTAGTCCCTTAACCTTGAATTGTCTTCTGTTCCTGCTCTCCCTCTTTTTTACTTTATAAATTAAAAAAAAATAACACATTATTCAGCTGCTTATATTTTTGTAATTTGTGTTTCTTCCTACTACTCTGTTACTTCATCTTGCTTTGTTTTTTCCTGCTGCCTGTTCTCCCAAGTGTTCAATGGCATCTTTTCTGTTGCATTTATTGCTGCTTGTTTACAGTCCGTCTAAATTGTTAAGTGTTATTCTTAAGTGTTATTCTAAGCTCTTAGTTTTTGGTTTAAGCACTTGGGCTATAGGCCCACCCCTTAGCTCTCCCTGGCCTTTCTCCCTTAGATTCTGACAAATATGGATGAACAATTTCCTACAGTTTCTCCTGCTAGTCTGGTTTATATGGACAGGCTGAGACAGTGTAGTAACTGCCTCATGTACATGGGCAACCATCTACTTCTACCATCTAGGAACACAATTTGTGAGAGATGAAATTACATTAGGAACCTAGAGTCTAAACTTTCTCCCCTGCAAGCCAGTATATCTGGCACTGAAAAGGTTTTCAACACAATTGCTACATCTCAAACACCACCCACATGTACACATCACACACCTATATATGCAGAGGTCCTCCACATAAACATACCCAAACAAAGGAGACCACCAAGCCAAAACACATACGATCTCCACAGTCTTCCACACCACATACCATGCATAGCCCACACACCTGTGCCTCACAGCCACTAAAGCTTCACCATAAACCCAATATATTAGTCATAGGAGACTCCATTGTGAGGCATACAGATGTGCCTCTCACCAGGCTGGATAAGGAGAAAGTCATGGTTAATTGTCTGTTAGATAGCAGAATCCACCACATCACATGTGCACTCATGTCTCTCAACAACAGGTACTGTTATGACTCTGCCATAGTCTATGTTGGCGTGAATGACTTGAGACTTACCTCTCTGGTAGACTATATAAAGAGAGGCATGATTGAGCTCACTAATTATGTGTCCCAGGCAGGTATGTCCCTAGCCTTAAGCAACATTCTGCAGTCACCCAGAATGATGCCTCAATACAAACAGAAAATGATGGACTTTAACAATTGGCTTAGTTTCTGTTGTCACTCCAGGGAGATCCAGTACCTGACAGCCTGGATGGCCAGTATCTGTCTCACCTTGGCTTTAGGCTTCTGGCAAAGGCTCTTACCTCCCCTATAGTGCCTTTTTAGAAAAAGTGATGAGGTTAAAACTACCAGCATAAAAAAAAAAATCAACAAAACACAAATTAAAGGTCATGCTGCTAAATGCTAGGAGTCTAAACATGAAACTGCACTCATTGCAAGCATTCCTAACCCTGGAAAATGCTGACATCTGTGCAGTCACAGAAACCTGGTTTAAAGCTGCAAAGAGTACCCCAGCCTTACCTGGTTACTCATTCTATCATACATTCAGACCACAAACTGTGGGCAGTAAAGTCAAAGGAGTTGGAGTTTCAATATACATTAAAGAAATACACACCTCCAGGCTGGTCAAACAGTATGATACACAGGAGACACTCCAGGTGCAGTTAACTATTCACAAGACCCCTATTCAAATCATTGCTAGCTATCGGACCCCAAATCTGACTCAAGATGCCCAATCTGCCTATCTGGACCTATTTGAATCTATCAAGATTCAACCGTTTACCCTGATGCTGGGTGACTTTAACTTCCCAAACATAGATTGGAAGAACTTCTCATGCCAGAACACAAATGCCCAGAGATTCCTTGATTTTGTCAATGCAAATGCCTTGGAACAGCTAGTTGATACCCCGACAAGAGGTGATAACATCTTGGACTTGGCATTAACCAACATGAGTAACCACTGCAGCATCCCTGTAATATCATCTCCCCTGGTAAGATCTGACCACAAAGTGGTCACTTTCGAAGTCACCATCTACCCCAACTCCCCTCTAGCTAAGATGAGACATAAAAACTTCTCTAAAAAAGATTACAGCATCTTGAGGGATGGTATAAACAGCTTCACAGCACCCCCCCCCCCCGTAGAAACTGGCACCAATATTCAAAACTACAAAAAAGCACTTTATGAGCATTTATATAGAAGCACGGAATCAGGAATACTCAATAGAACTAAATCATCTGTCTGGTGGACATCTGCAATAAATAACTCTAAACAAAAGGAAAAAAATGCTGTCCAAGGCCAAGAAGGAGCAGTTGTCAATTGGAAGCAATGTCTCTATGCCTGAACAAGCAAATAAGAGCACTAGTGAAATCCACCAAAGCAAACGTCGAGTCCAAATTGGCCACATCTACTAGAGAAAATCATAAAGCCTTCTTCACATATGTGTGCAACCTCAAAGGAAGCACCCAGATCTTTTCAGAACTGGTGTTCAAGGACACCATATATACAAATGCCGTATATATAGCAAACTTGGTGGCTGACAGATCCAGCAAAGATTTTACCACTCTGTACCCCCCTATCAGTAAATCAAGACATCACCAGTACTTGCCCCTTTCCCCTTATATCTAGGGAACAAGTCATCACTGCTGTCTCCAAGGCAAAAAATACAGCCTCCATGGGACCCGATAACATCCCAGGCTGCATCCTACATGAACTCAAGCAGGAACTTACAGCACCATTAGGCACCCTAACCAAAGCTTGAGTACTGGCTTCATCCCAGCTGAGTGGTGGGCAGCCACTGTCACCCCTTTACACAAAGGTGGAGTGGCCACCAATCTGCAAAATTATTGACCCATCAACCTAACTAGCCTGGTCTGCAAGGCCATGGAATGGATTATCATGGACCTCATTAACAAGGACATTGGCAACCTCTGAACACTTGATCCCACACAGTTTGGCTTTATCAAAGGGAGGTCATGTCTGCTAAATTTGGTTGACTTCTTTAAGACAGTCTCCAAAGCCATGGATGAGGGGAAGACAGTGCACACTGCCTACCTTGACCTGGCCAAAGCCTTTGACACTATTCCCCACTCAGGCATAATAGATAAACTCTCTCACCTAGGCATCACTCCATATGTAAGCAGATGGTTGGCAAACTGGCTCACTGACAGAACCCACGTAGTCAAAATAGGGGAAGCCACTTCAAGCAGTAGACCTGTAACAATCATCATATCCCAGGATTCAGTCTTGGGGCCTCTGTTATTTGGAATATACTTTTCTGAAGTGCATGCCAAAATCAGTAGGCTATGGTTGACCAAGTTTGCAGATGACTGCAAGCTGGGTGCTGTCATAAATGTCCCTAGTGATGTGGACATCCTCCAAGAGGGTCTCACCCAGACAAATGACTGGTGCCAGAAACATGGCCTCAAGCTGAATACAAAAAATGCATAATCATCCTCTTTGGGGAGTGTGACATCCCCACAGATTATCACATTAATAACAATGTCCTAAGTATGCAATCAGTCATGAGGGATTTGGACACCCAGGTTGATAGCAACCTGACTTTTGACCACCATATTGCTTCTGTTGTACATAAAGCTTTCTCTATGGCCCACCTCTTAAGTAAGGGTATCTCATCCAAGGACAAGGCGGTCATAACATCCCTGTATTCTTCCCTTATAAGGCCCATTATTGAGTACAATACCCCTTTCGGCATGTACCTCGCAAAGCACATGCAGCAGCTGGAGAGACCACAGAGGTCCCTCACCAGGAGAATCCAGGGCCTCAAACATCTACCATACACAGATGAGCTAAAAGCACTATCCCTCTGCTCAGCTTCATACAGACTCCTCAGAGGTGACCTCTGCCTGGTATACAAGGCAATCACAGACACCACCTTGATGGGACTGCTGCATATTCACAAGTCAAGCTCAACTTGAGTAACCCACATGAGCAGCTTCAACCTGGTCTGTGACTTGTTTGCAGGACAGATTTGTCTTCCAGAGACTCCCCCACCTATGGAATAGACTCCCTCTCCACATCAAGCAGAGTACCTCCTTACCCCTTTTTAAGCACAACCTGAATAACTGGATGGGAAACAGAAAATACATCCCTGGGATTCCACCCGTCCCGTGTTCCTGCTGGACAGGGGCATCAGGTGCTGATTTGTCTAAACATGGGCTAAACTCTTGTCTAGGCTTATAAGGGCCTCAGGGACAATAGCCTAGTAACCTCCTATGATCCTATGAACACACCCAATCACAATAAATAGTACACTCTCCAGAAAGCAGCATTCCTCAAGGTTCTATCCTAGGCTGTCTAAATTATATCAAAATGCTAATAACCTATGTCTTGCTAAATTTGGAGACAACTGCAAGCTACAAATAATCTTAAGCACTCACTCAGATTCATTAAACTCTAACAATGGCAGGATATGCTTTAAAAGAGTAATGTGGAAAAGGCCTTCCAGGACCAGGTGTGAGAGAAACCTGTGCAGGACATAAGTGCAGTACACAGCTACAATAGGGCAAATCGTATAGGTGCTTCACAGGATCACTGATTTGTTACTGCATGCCATGACCAAGACACAGGAAACTTCAGCAGAAAGGTGACCACTGGTAGTGGATCACCAACACACATCCAGCTCATGGAGTTGGAAGAATTTCTGTTATCCCCCACCAGGAAAGCTAAGATGACCCACATACGTGAAAGTGGCTTAGATGCGGGATCTGTAATGAAAATTAGTGCCCAGTATCCACAGTAGATGTTCCAATTCAGTAGTAACAAATGCCATTACTGTAGGACACAAACTTACAACTGTGAATAGCTTACTTGGAGAAATAGAAATGTCTGACATCCAGGAACAGTAGGGCTGTAACAGCAACAGCTTGCACCACACAGCATACATGTACCTATAAGCTATGTATGCAATTGGCATTAGCAGTCTGTGAGCCACATGGTCATAGAGTATGCTTCAGCACTGTCACAAGTATGTCTTCTGTATGCATTTGTTGGTCCCACTAGCAACGGATCCAGCAAAACAGATCAGAACATGCTTAATGTGAGCTGATCACTAGTGGCTGATGATGACGGCATCATGTAGATAGCAGAGTCTGATGGCACAGTGGCATTGTCATCAATACTAGCAGTAGAAGACAGTCATATCACCCACAGTTGAGATGACAGTAGGGAGACAAGATGAACTTTGGGCATGCCACTGTGTTTAGTGGCAGATGTCTAGTCTATGCCAGACTCACCCAAGCGAATCAGGCGTAACCATCACAGGTGGCATTAGAGGACCACACTGCCTCATAGATGCATGCAGCCAGTGTGGAGGAAAGATGTTTAGGTAGCCATAACCCCCATAATGCCAGGACATTCACAGTCATAGTTGTCATTTTGAGTATCAATCAGCAGACATGCATGTCAGTAATCCAGACATAGACAGCCACTATGCACACCTTGACAGACAGGTGCTGAGTATGCTTTATAGCCTATGTAAGGAGCTATGACCACTTCAGGAGCTTCAGGATATCCTGAAAGTCATGCAAACTGACAGAGGTTATAAGGACTTGGAGTTGTCCCACTTGTTAATCACTGGTGGCCCAGGTGGCAAACCTTGGTGAAGCCTTGAAGATTTAAGCAACTAGCCACTGCAGCCATGCTAGTGGACAGATGCACAATGTATGGGCATTCTCCTAGCTTATGCAGATGGCAGACACCATTCCAGAGGCAGCTTCACTATTAACACTGTCCATGGCTGTGTCCTCCTCCTCTGGGTCTAGACATTTCCAAATTCTTGGCTGATGTTTTTCCTGCTTCACAGATGAACATGAAGCATTGGCAAAAACTGCTGGGGTCTCAGAGTTCAATGTATCATGTTTCGCTATGGTTCTATACCAACCTGTGCCCATTCCCATTGTCATGGATGCCAACATTCTACTGTAATGCTGCATGAGGGGCCACAACAGGGTTCCTGTACATGCACAGTATATCATCCCTTGGATGGGCTGCTTCCAGGGTGACATAGTAAACTAAGACACAGACCTCTCAACCTTTTTCATGCAAGGATTCTGGGCGCAGACAAAAATGTGATAAACAAAAAAAAAAAAATTAGGAACAGATTTTAAATGTTGCTCTTATAAAGTTAGAAAGCTGCTGGAATAATAAACAGGTTTACATTGGCATGGATTTTCTGAAGGATATGACATCTGAAACTCATTATTTAGAGACTTTAGTCCTGAATGAGTTGCCAGAGAGCCACAAACATAAAAAACAGACCAAAATATGAGACAAAGATGTGGACATTCTGTAAAATTTTGGACAATTGAGAGATATGACACACACTGATTCTGACAGTGTTTTTGGAATTTCAGACCATTGCAGTACTAAGTAAATATTTTTTGGGGACCCTGTCATGTTTTCTTCAAGTCTAGGATTACCAATTCTTAGTCCTGAACACTTTCAAAAATAAACCGTGAGTCATAGAAATTGCCAGGTTTTGAAAGAGGCAGACTAAAATGCATGTTCATAACTCTAATGGGTTTGTTCAATATTTCATTAATTCATATTTCCAGAAAAATTAAACATTATTTTTGAGGACAGGGCAAAAATGTGAGTCAAAATCAGGGACATTCTGCAAAACCAGGAACAGCTGAGAAATATGTATTGCTGTAAGCTATAGTATGCAATTGTACTATGCAAAATACTACAATATTACAGTTGTCAGACCTCTTAAAAAGTAATGGAAGGGTTTTTTGTGTATACTTCTAAAAGAGTAAAAAGAATGCTGTCTGCAAAATGTAATGGTGTGCAGAAAAGTGCATTTTATGAAAAATTCACACCAAAACAATTTGCTGCAGATTGAGCTGGAATTTGTACAGGACAATTTGTGGAATTAAACAGTGGTTGTTATTTGCCTAGCATGTCATATGATAAACTGTGGCATTCTGTCAAAGCAACTATATTCCCACCTTAATGATGTAATATTTTCATCACCTCTCATCCTAATACTTCAGTGTACTGTACCTTCCTTCCCTTAGACTATCCTGGTTGTTTTGAAGGTAAGTAAACATATATGGAGGAATAGAATTCGACAACAGTTTTGTATTTTATATGGTCATGCCAGTGGATGAGACTGTTAAACACCCTTTTGAATGAAGGATGAGGGAAAGTTATGTTAAGCAAATGTAAAACATCGGTTAATCTGGCCGCTGTAAGCATTGTCTGCAATTCATCCCACTAATCAAGAAAAACACGTTTTTCTTTTTTTAATCTTTATTTTCTGGGAGAGCTTGTAGCGGAACATGTAGTTTATGCGATTTCAGAGGCATATTCTTGTCTGTCAGTTGTTTTCTGGCCTACTATAATATATATGTGTGTGCATAAATCACAATGCTGATCATGAAAGGCTTATCATGCACTGCAAAAATTACACTTCTAAGCTTCCATTTGTCATATCAGTCAGCTGTAGTGATGCAGTCTTTCAGGAGAAGGAAAGATTTATAAGCCATCAAATTTAAGAGTCAGTAAGGATAATGCATTTTTTAGCATTCCTTCCCCACTTTATTAGTATAGAATGAAAATGTGTTTCATGTTATTAGCATACGCAGAAGTAGATCGAGGATTTAGTACCACAAGTCAGAGGAGCATTGAAAACATTTTCAGAACTTAATGGTATTTGACAAATGCTAGCCTAGTTGGAAAAAGGATCCCAACATGAGCAGTCAGGCAATATATGGTGCATGCTTTTGCTGAGATAATATGTTCATTACATTAATTGAAAAAATAAACATGAAATATCAGCAGTAAGTGAAGTTTTGTTACAGTTGTAGTTAATGCAACTACATTTGATAAATACTGCATGTCTGGTGGGCAGAGCTCTCAGCTTATACCAACATTATTTGGAACAAAGTAAAAAATAACTAAGAAAAATGCCCCAAATTAGGGACACATTTTATATGTTGGCACTACTATCTTAGAAATTCTCAAAATGATTTTTTTGTTGTAGGAGAAATGGAACAACACCTTGAGAAACATCAGGGGTGTTCCTACAAAATATTGACAGTTGAGAGGTCTGGTGGTGGGGTGACAGGGTGAATATTATACAGAGAAGAATGATAAAGGAAGCGAGATAAACTACATTCTTACAATCTCTATATCAGGGGCAGTAACATTAAATTGCAAGAAAAAAAGTGTGCCGGTGATTATAAATAAAGATATGTCACACGTTTCAGGTGATGTTTATTAGATTTTCTCACAGAGCTTTCATTAATTCCTTCACTGTCTGATTACATGCTTACACTTATTCAAAGAGGAGTTAGGGCCTAGCCTGACATTTATTGGGTATAAGACATGAAAACTAATCCAGAACAAGGAGCACAGCTGACAGTAGGCACCCACAAATATCAGAATTATGGGGGGGGGACACTGGATTTATAAAGTTTGCAAGGAAGATTCACTCCATGGTAATAATTGTATTGCCAATACTCATCCTCATAGGCCACCTCCTGCCTCCAACAGGGCAGAACAGGTGAGGCTTGGAATGCATTTATGGGTGCCCATCCAAACATCAGGGTCTGCTTTAAAGAAAGTGAGGGTATCACTCAGTCGTATGTATAATGTACGGTTATTCCAGAGATAGTGGAAGCACTGGGAAAATAAATCTGTCCCTCCTGCAAGATATATTTACTTGGTGATGTTGATTCGAGGTTATAGTTTGAGTGTTTGTGGGACCATTTATTCACAGAGGTGTAGGAGATCAAATAGGAATGGGTCCTTTACAGCACAGAGCAGTAGACATAAATCCCTGTGCAGTGGTCTATAAGAGATATGATATAGAGTTAGAGTTTCAAGTTTGTTTTGGAAGATGAGTGTCTTCCCGGCAGTGTGATGATGCATTCTAAAAGGGGCACTACATGTTATAATTGACAGAGTATAGAGGAATGATAACTTAGTTTGACCCGAATAAGATTCTTTAATTACAAGTTGATATAGATAGAAGGATTCTCCGATTACTGTTGTGCGTGGTTGGCAAAGGATAGTGTATGGTCTGTGATGGAGATGAGAACTCTGAAGACCATACCAGTTTAGATTGGGACATATTGTTTCTTTTATAACGTGCATCCTTTACACATATCACCCTTTAGCAATCAATCTCGGAGTCAAGAAGAGGATTTTGTTTAATTAATTGAACCTGGCCAGCCACTAGATGGTCATGATAGCTGCCATCCAACTTAATGTCTGGGACTTAGACAAGCTTTGGGTAGACCCAACTATGTAAATGTTTTCCTTCTGATTCTGAATAAAATATATTGCATATTTATAGCCATCAATGTATTTTATTTTTACATCACTTTATTTTTACTAGTAATTCAGTCTATATATCTTGCCCCATTTTGTTGCTTCTTAATTTATTAACACTTGTGTTTCTTTGTTGTGGTATCCCACAGTCCTATCAAAAATTGGAGGGGTTAACTATTAGATTTGCAAATTGTACGGTAATTAGCTGTCCTGATTTTTGATCTGCAGACCCTCTATCCAGTTTTGTGATGCCTGCAGATTGAGAGCTATGACCACAATCCAGACATCCTGAGATAAGGTATTCAGCTAGAATGTATATGCCTTCAAATCATGTTTTAAATAGCTGTAGTTGCCAATGATATTACATTCCCCTGGAAACTCCCTGGTGAAGGCCAGCAGGGCATACTGCCCAGAAAAAAACTAATAAGACCTACCAGTTTTCAACATTTTTGTCTCATCAGTGCTGCCTCTGCAATACCTGACTTAACAAAGCCCGACGAACAGTCACAATTTCAAGTGAAAAATGCAAGGAACCTTCCAAATAGTTTCACTCTAAACAAAAAATTTCAGTGCTGACTTGAATGGAAACCCCTCTTTGACAAAGACCAGCAGCAGTCCTACCTCACTCTGTGTATGTGTCTGCCAGTTGCGTCTTTTCTAAGATAAAGGCATCCATATTACTCTGTGAAAACCCAATTTAAGTCTGCACATCAGTTATAAAGATGTGCTAAACCTCTTAAATGCTGCATATGCTATTACCTGGTTTATTAGCATTGATTTGCTAAATAAAAAACATTGGTGGTCTTGTGACCTAGCAAAGAAGATCAGTCCAGTGGGGATAATTTAAACAATCTAAATATGGATTCTGTGTCTAGTTTAGTTATCTGACTAATGATGTGCAGATTGACCCTTTATATTGTTTTCACACTAAGCCTCTTCATGCAATATTTATTGATATCAAACATGAGATCATTATTACTACTCCAGAAGTGTGGGGTTATTTTGTAAAAAATCTTGTAGAAGACCTTCAGCATGTTTTATTGAAGTGAATAAGTCACCTATGATGTTAATCACAATTAGGTGTGCATCTAATTACCGGGCATCATTCACAGGTTTATAAGAGCCACATGCAAGGTGAACACTGCATCAGACATTGTGCACCAGACTGAATCACAGGTAATAACCATAATGGCCACACTCATAGCTCCATCACTGTGATAAAATAAAGTTCCTGCAGACGTACCATGTGCAATGTCTGTTTATAAGAGCATAGAGCACCTCTTCCCTGTATTTTCCATGTAAAATATAAAATATATTGTCTCACAAAAACTTTATATGCCTTACACAATAGCATCTCCAGTTATATCGGTTACATCAATTTAAAACCAGATTTAAGTTGCTGCACCCCTCTCCAACACCTAAATAATTAAAATAAAATAAAAATTCTAGTTGTTCAAAACTGAAATGGCAATACTGTGGGTTGATTACAAAAAACATTAATTTGTAACCCCCAGACATTTCTGTAGGAGTTTAACAATGTACAGTGAACAGGAACATTTTAAATGAAGCAACAGAATTAAACATTTTACAAAACCAGCTCAGTTAGATTACAAACAATGAGCAACAGACAGCAACATCTTTAGTTTAAAATATAACATTAAAATAAAATGAGCATTAATTCCTTCAAGGCAGTGATCTAAACTGTTGTTTGCTCTCTAGTTTCCAGTTATAGTTAAAGTATATCATAAGGGCAGTTAAACAATTTGTTTACATTCTTTAGCACACACAACTTTACATAATGTATTACATCCGTTATGGTCATATATGCCACTAAATCACTAGCCCTGCACTTCTTTGCATGATCTATATATCCTCTATTATTCTTTTCTAAAGACTACGTAGAGTTTTTTTCATACTGTAAAGTTATTACATGGGCATGTCATCACAGAGATTAAAAAGCTATAGTGTACTAAGTGAAACATGAACTTCCTCCTTCTTGTTTAAAGACTTTGGCACACTTACACATCTAAAAATGTATGTTATTTCCAACATATTTAATAATAATTAGGCATCTCAACTGTCCTTATTTTGGAGGAATGTCCCTAGATTCAGGCCTGGTTTTCCTCCTGAGAATGATATGCATGTTTTTGGAGGTATGTCCTTATTTTTAGGTTTGATTTACCCCTCCACACAATTTTCTGAATTCTCACCATCACGTGATTTTTGAAACTGCCTAGTACATAGATCCACATTCAGAAAGATCCTAGAGATAATGCACCAGAGAGCATCTTGGCCCTTGGAGCCCCCCTCTCTGGATGAGGAGGTATAGTTCAAGGCCTACAGAATAACAAAATCTACATCCTAGGTGGTTCCTCAAGCTGACAAACTGATAGACTTGTCAGTAAGAAGGTATTTGAAAGATCCTGATATTTTTAGAACTGTACCATGGAAGCCAAATAAAAATTTTCACCCCCCACCAAAGACAACAGCTACATTGGGCCAAGTTTCCAGCAGTGGACTCCATCATTTTGTTTGTAGCCATGAAAACAGAACTGTCATAGGACTCTTCATCTGTCTACCCTCCTAACAAAGAGATCAGAGACTTGGACAGATTTGGGAAGAAAGCATATGCTTTGGGCATCTTTGCCTTGCTTGCTTTGAAGTAAGCCATCCATATGAACAGGTTCCAGAGTGATTTAGTAAGAAGTTGGAAACTACCTTGGCCATCATGCCTTGCATAAGCAACATCTTTATATGCCTGATGCATAATGTGGTGGGTGAAGTGGGCAGGGCAGCCAGTGTGGGTATTTCTAGGAAACTCCATGCCTGGCTGCATTTGTGTGACTTCACAGACAACTTTAAAGTGTTCTTTTGAAATGTACCCTTTAATGGATCATCCTTGTTTGATTCTTCAGTTAAAGAAACATTATAGAAGAGTAAGCATGTGGGAAAGACACACTGTGCCATAGGAGTTAAGTCTGATGCTCCTCAACTATCATACAGCTGGAACCAAAAAGGACTTGGGTCACTCTGATTTTGGAAGTCAAGATATCAGTTTGACTCACATTTGGACAGAGTGGGTTGTGGTAGAGGTGGCCCCTTTAATGGATGCTGATCCAAAGTCCAAGGTGGTCCACTGAACCGGGAGTATCATGAGCCATTCTCTGACAGGAGACCCCAAAATACATGAAGTTCTGCCCAACTGCCCCAATCTAGAGGCAGTGTATGTTTATCTCGCCCTCTTCCTAGACTTTTGTTTCAACATCACCCAGGACAACTGGGTAAGAAGGATGATATCCATAGTGTGCAACATTTAATTTTTAGAACTTCCCCACCCCCATCCACATATATTTGCTAGATATGCCAGCCAACCAGGCAAAAGTCACGTTGAAGAAAATTTCCACTCTACTGACAAAACTAGACATCTAGAAGGTTCCTCCAGACCAGACAGAGTCAGTATTTTATTCAAGATTCATTTTGGCTCCAAGAAATCCAAGGGCCTCAGACCCATTCTGGATCTCTGTCTGATGAATAGTCTGATGAATGTTTGTCAGAAATTCAGGATGGTTACAGCACAGTCAGTTTTATCCTACCTCAATTGAAACAACTGCATGTTTTCTATGGATCTCCAGGATGCGTACCTTCATGTAAGAACAGTGAAGGAGTGCAAAATATTTTTACACTTCCTTTTATGATCAGTCATTATCAGTTCAAAAGACTACCATTTGGACTCACTACAACCCCCAGAATGTTCACCTAAAGCATATTTATCATGGTAGCCCCTCTGTAACTTCAGGGTTACAAGGTTTTTCCATGGCTGGATGGCTGGCTCTTGTTTTTTCCTCAGTGGAATCCCTTCTACAAGCAGGGGTTACCTTCTCAATCTTTTTTCAGACCCTGGGCATTTCTGTGAACTTTCCCAAGTCAAACTTTGCACTCTGTCAGAGACTGGTATTCCTGGGTTGTTAACTGCAGTGGTATAGTGGTTAGCAATGTCATCTCGCAGCAAGAGGTTCTCTGGTTTGATTCTCAGCTGCTGTGCCTTCTGTGCAGAGTCTGCATGTCCTCCCTGCATTTGTGTGGGTTTCAACTGAGTGCTCTGGCTTCCTCCCACATTTCAAAGACATGCATCTGGAGTGTCTCTGCCCGGGCCTCCACTGAAAATGGGCTCTGTCCCAGTTGGACTTTCCTGGTAAACAAATGTTAAATAAATAAATACACTTTTGGTAATCTCTCTTCCACAATACAGAATTCAGTCCACCTGTCTGTAGTTAGCCTCTTCCAAATCAGCACTTTTCCAACAGCAGTCTTGGTGCTCAGAGTCATAGGCCGGATAGCATCCTCAGTTATGATGGTGGAGGTCTCCTACTTTTACATGATAATTTTAAAGTGGTTAGTCCAGAAACAATAGTCACAGCCACTTCATCCTCTTTCTAAGATGATTATTATTATCAGTTCTTGCCAGAAACCTCTTCAGTGGTGGCTACATTCTCCCTTAGTCCAGCAGGTAGACAGTTTCAATTCCTGCAGGCAGTAGCAACAGTCACCATGGATGTCTCCTCCCTTGTGTTAGGGGGGCATTATAGAGCAAGGATGGACCAAGGTGTTTGGCTGGATAATGAGACGAACTTTTGAGAATTGTGGGCATCCTTGTAGTGTTACAGGAACTTCAGGACCTCCTTCTTCAAATCATGATTTCCATATAGACAGACAATATGATAAAAGAGTTTGGTACATAAACATGCAAGGTGGAACCAGATCCTACCCTGTTTGTCAGAAAGCTAGGAGGGTTTGACAATAGGTGATGGCCTCACAGCACTTTCTGACTGCAACATACATACTGGGGGTGTCCAATTATTTGGTACACAGGCTCATGAGTGGTTCTTCAATCCAGTGATGGCAAAAGAGATTTTCAGTTGCTGGAGCATTCCCTACTGTTATTTGTTTTATACACCCCACAGGAGCAAATGAAGCAGCTTCTTCACCCTGATCCCTCCACTTGGAGAGTCATCAAGGGATGCTCTATCTCAGTTATTTCTCCATGGTTTCCTTTACACTTATCCCTTTCGACCTCTAATTTTCAAGTTTCTGCAGAATCAGCAGGTGCAAGGCAACAGTTATCCTAATTGCCCCTTGTTGACGAAGATACGTCTGGTTTCCCCTTCTAGGACTTCATCTGAAGCAGCCCCAAGGCTGTTGGATCCCAATCCAGATCTTTTTGCTCTCCTCCTTGGGGAAGCCTCACCAGGATCTCCAGAGCTTGAAAATGACCGCTTTGTTTCTCCAGTTCCAGTGATGGCTAGGTAGGATTCTCCACAGGATGTGATAAAGATTCTATCAGCCTCTCAAAAGTTGTCTTCCTGAAAAACTTACCACAGCAGTTGGAAGAGATTTGTTTCATGGGTCTACCTTCAGAACATCAAAGCTGTCACAGCTTCCACATCAGATGACCATCACTTTCTGGCTTTTCTTTTTGACTCAGATTCAAGTTTTCCCAGCACGAAGTTACAACTGGCAGTTATCTCTTCCTTCCACATGTAATTTCAGGAATGCTTTTAGGCTTTTCAAATGTTATGTAAAGCCTTTCTTAAAGGCATCTTCTTGTTACAGCCCTGAACTAAGGAACCTGTCCCCACTTGGGACTTGAACATTTTTTGGAGGCCCTTACTAAACCTCTTTTCTAACTAGCCTTTTCAGTTGATGTTAAGTTTCTTTCATGGAAAACAATTTTTCTTCTTGTTATTGCTGCTTAGTATTCTTGGTGTTCCATAAGGATAGAATTTCCTTGAGGACCAGCCCCCTCCTTTATCCCCAAGGCAGCTTCAGAGTCTACCATATCTGAGGTCATCAAATCATCACTTTTCCTCTCATTGTGAGAATAAGGGAAAATATATCCTCATGCATCAAGTGTGCATAGGCAGTTGCACTTGTACCTCCATACGACAGAAATCTTAAGGAAAAGTGAACAATTATTCATTTCATTTAATTTCTCTGTAACAATTTAGGGCAAAAGGTTTCTAAAAGTTTGCTTTCCAAATGGCTATTGAATAGCATTTCATTAATCTACAGTCTTCACAACATTCTACTTTCATCTAAAGTACCAAAGGCACACACAGCAAGAGATATGGCACCCTCTACAACTTTTTTTTCAGAGCTTCCTCTCCTCAAGACATTTGAGAGGCAGCTGCTTGGTCTTCCATGCATGTCTTTATCAAACATTACCAGCTATATGTACCTCTCAAGACATCTGCAACAACTGGAAAGGCCGCAGAAATACCTCACTAAAAGAATCACAGGCCTAAAGCAGATGTACTATGCTGACCATCTAAAAAAAACTCTAGCTATACTCTGTTGCATATCATCTACTTAGAGGTGATCTCTGTTTAACATACAAGGCCATGTCAAACCCTGAGCTGTTGGACATGATACACTTAAAGAAATCCCAATCCCTCAGAGCCACATGCTTCCGGGACCTAAACCTCGTCATCACAATAAACAAAACATGCTGGAGGAATAGGTTCCTGACCCAGAGAAAGCCCAGACTCTGGAATAGATTTCCCATACATGGCAAGCAGAGTGGCTCTTTGGCCCTCTTCATAAGGAACCTTGACGATTGGATGGGAAATAGGAAATTCATCCCGGGGATTATGTCAGTCACCAAGCTAGACAGGGGTCCAGGGAAGTAAATATTGTGGGAAGAAATAGGTTGGGAATTGTTATGTCTAGGCTTGTGTAGGCCCTAGGGCCGATAGCCTAGTACCAACCTATGAACCTATGTTTCGAGATCTACAGGTTTCTCTGGTGCAACCATATTGAAAAGAATCGTGTAATAGTGCCACACTGGGTATCCGCAGTTTGGGAAGTTGACCCATAATGATAGACCCTTTCATTCCAGTTCATCACATATGACTTGCCGCCTCGTTTCCCCTATACCATATGTAATGACATGAAAGACATTCCAAGAGATGCTCTTTATTCTGTGATTAATATAGTGAACTATAGATTTGCTTAGGCATCAATCAAGATCTGAGGGAGCTAGAGAGATCAGGGCATTATGGGAAGAGAAATTATTAAAGGCACTCAAGGCTGGCGCACGAAAATTGCTGCATCTGATCTGGGAGACCCATGTGTCATATCAGATGGACTGGAATTAAAAGATCTATTGTTAAGGTAAGCTGCATTACTGCTACGAACACATTTAGCCTTAATATAGTGTTCTTTGAGGATATTGTGATATATATGTAACAGATGAAGATATTGTGATATATATGTAACAGACAGTAACTAGTTGCATGGAAAACAAAGTTTTGTCAGGGTTTTTTTCAGAAAACATCTTTCAAATATTGCACCATTTTTAGTAATTACAAATATCTAAAAATTCATGATTTCCATTTAAATTATTATGTTTAGAATTAATATACTAATCCATACAGGTGTTACACTTAGGTCAACAACAGCCCTGATGCTAACAGAATGGGGTTGGGGAGGTGGCTAGGTGGTAAAGGATGGGAGTATTTGGCCAACACTGGTTAACCCATTCTGGGGGAAAAAGGCAGCTTGGCTCACTGTCTTGATGACAACTGCTGGAATGCAGATGTACTGCTGCAGCATGTAAACCCAGCATACTTTCACTGTACACAGTGTGTCACTTGGTTGGGAGGTTGTGCATGCATACACACACCTCCCAACACAGCTATAACAGTACTCGCAAGTTTGCCATGGAGGTGGAGACAGGACAGTCTGAGGATCTTCAGGCTGGATCATTCTCTAACAGCCATTTGTCATCTCCAGTCAAGAAAAAAATGGGTCAGAGAACTCTTGCCTCAACTGGGGAATAAATAGGTCAATTAGTTGAATGTAGAGGTTGACTGATGGGCCGATCCTGTGGCCCACAAAAATGGGTGCCAAATATTATCAGAAAGGAGTAGAACTGATGTTAAAAAGGGTCTAGGGTGTTGATCACATCTGAATTGGATTAGTGAGAGTAAATTAGAGTAGAGTTAGGAGGTGGCAGCAGCAGCAAACACAATGCTGGGGTGTATCCTCAGTGGGATAAATTCCAAAAGCAAAGAGATAAAGCTTTCATTGTAAGGGTCATGTAAGGAAAAGTACATAAGACTGCTGGAAGAAATCCAGTGGAAAGCTACCAAAAATATCTGTGAAATGGAGGAGAAGGAATATGATTACCTGCTAAAGAAGTTAGGGTTCCTTTCACCTGAAGCCAGACAAGACAAGACAAGACAAAGAGGACATCATACTGGTGCATAGGAACATCACAGGAAGATGTGAAGTGGGCATTCTGACAGACAAGACAAAGGTGAAGGGACAAGGTGCATATAACATATTTTAGGGGCTAACTACTTCCTGGTTGTCCAAGATTATTATTTTAAGGAGAGTTGTCTACCAATACAACAGATTACTAAAGATGGAAGAAAATAAAGACTACAAAAAAGACATGGTGAGACAGGTAGAAAAAAGGGGAAGGTATGGATAGAGAAGGAATGAATGCTGAGGCACTTAAAAGGGCAAATTAGACTGTCTCCTTCTGTCATTAACACAAACATAATGGCACATAATATTCATATGCATATTCATATTTGCATTGCCAGTCAGAGGAGGGGTGACTACCCGGAATATAAGGTGTTAGGGAAAGTGACCAGCAGATGTCCATGGTGCAGTAGATTAGTAAGGGCATTCAGAAATGAATGCTGAAACTGTATTTGTGGTCATGGCTGAAACACTAAACTGCTTCATGTGTGGTATTGTAACTGCAGCAAACCACCTGTTGTTCTTGTAACAAGCAGTTTGCTACAGTTTCAGAGTTCAGAGCACAAGAACTTTTTTTCCTTTGGTCCTCAAGTTAGAGTTGAAGGTGTATCAGATCAAGGAACGGCACAGGTTTGTTACTAGTACTGAACATATGATTTTCATTATTATGATCACTACTGCAGTAGCCTAAGTATAAGAACTTTTATTTCCCATGCACTCAAACCATTAGATAGCTCAAGATGAACTTACCAAAACTCAAGTTTGGGCACTAAGCCCTCAAAGCTTTCTTGCCACTGAGA
Organism: Protopterus annectens; assembly: GCF_019279795.1. NCBI lineage: Eukaryota > Metazoa > Chordata > Ceratodontiformes > Protopteridae > Protopterus > Protopterus annectens. Next base: position 1,016,578,272 of record NC_056729.1, read on the forward strand.
AGAGTGCCCCTCTGTTGACTTTTGAGGATCGATGGTCAGCTAACACTGTTCCATTGCTGAGCAGATAAGTTCCCTTTGGGGGAAAAAATTCCAGTTTAATTTAGTCATAGATTTCTCTAAAATAATTTCTTGAAATAGTTTTTGTTGACTGTCTCTTGACTATTATACACTTTTAAATCAAAGCACATTTTTTTACTTTGGTGGTAAAAGGTTAACAGTTGTTAAAATGTTGTTGAAAACAACTTTTTCTGTGGAGAAATGTTAATTTACCTTTTGGAGCTGATGAAAGTGTTGAATTTTTTTTTTTTCTGGAGAAAAGTTACTTTTTTGTTACTTTCCTGTTTTACTGACAATTGCTGCTAAGCTTCACCAGAATTGAAGCACCAATTTCAGATTGACCATAGAACAATGTATCAATCTCTCTGCTGGAACTTCTTCCAGCCACAGAAAGAAAAAAAATTGTTAAGCAGCCTTTCCATCATAGCACACTGGTAATTTACCTCAACTACAGGTGGCCAAAGTTGGTTCCTTAGACTATCTTCGGTCTCAGATCCCTCTGGTATAGTCACTACAGCCACCAAGGACCAAGGGTTAGACATGTCCTCTTTGACTTTTGTTGTCCCCTCAGCAGGCAAGGGAGAGATAGTCTTGTCAGTTTTTGGAGAAGGGGCAGGGAAAGTGTCCCTGCTTAGTCAGAATGCTGTGGCTATTTCTAGGTTGTTATTGGCAACACTGGGTCTATTGTTTGGAAGGTACTGTAAAAACTGTTTTTTCCTGTATCGGTTACTCTGGACAGGAGTCATTTATTAGGCTTGGCTCAGGGTCTTGAGCAGGTGTTTGCCCCTTCTTATAAAGCTGTTTTCTGGTAAGAGAAAAAGGGGAGTTCTCTTTCTCTGAATATGTTCAAGAGAGTAAACCTGTAGTAGAATTTCAAGGGACAAATGCATTTTTTTTCTGTTCAGGTTTCTGATTCAGATTCTGGGAAGATTGTGGTATCTGATTCTTCATATAAAGGGTTCTTTATGTCCGAGACTATTTCCAGGGCAAATCAATGTTTTCAGTGGGAAATAGTTTTCTCAATCCCTCAGAAAACATTATGATTAGTTACAACTAGAATTTCTAAAACTTTCACCTGTCCTTCCAGTTTTGCCTGCTTTGGAGCATGTTTCTGTCATATCTTGCAATTTCCCTGACAGTCAGCCTGCTGCCTCAAAGAAATCAGATAGAATGTATAAAGTTCCTCTGTCCTTTAAGGTTTTATAAACTCATTCTAGACCTGACCTAGCAGCTATAGCTTTAGTTAACTCAGTTGCTTCTAAACATTTAATTAAGTGCAATCATTCCCCTTTAGACGAGTTAAAACGATTGATAAGGGAAAAAGCATACGTTTCTTCAACTTTAATTTTTAGAATTCTGAGTTGTCAGGCTAATAAGTTGGTTTGTTCTAAATAATTGTGAACATATAGGGAATGTTTTAGCTGCAGTTTCCTTCAGTGAGGAAAAATATGCTTTGAGTGGTTTAGTTTCTTCTATTTCACGTCACCAGCCATTGTTTAAAGAGTATATATGTCTCTGAAGATACTGCATCCAAGGCTGTTTTTAGTGGTACTCTGTTGAGAAGGTTTGCCTGGCTGCATTCTCAGAACCTTCCAGAAGATGTAAAAACTGAGATTTTAAATTCTTATTTGGATAGAGATTTACTTTTTAGTCCGAGAGATGTCAGCTATTTCAGGGAATCTCAGATTTTTCAGTCCTCCTTCTGTAAAATGTTCAAGTGATTTTCTGCTCCCTCATCTAGTTTTGGCAAGAAACAAAATAAAGAGTCTCAGCAAAATTCTGGTAAGCAGACATTTAAGAAATAATGGCAAGGAGGTTCCAAAAAGAAAGCCGGAACCCCCTAGACAAAGGGCAGTCAAATACGGCAGAATGACTATATAAGGGACCTCGTCCCAAGCTGTCAGTCCCTCATCCCTTCAAGAAAATCTGACTCTCCATTTCTCTGTTTGGCAATAGAATGTTTCAGACAAATGGATTTTGAAGATGACCCAGCTACAGTATAGATGGCAGCGAGAAGAAGTTCATCCTTCCCAGGCAATTTCTTCTCATCTGACAGACCAAACCCTTATCTTTCCTGCTGTCCTATAGTGCGTGTTGTTTTAGGGGGTAATAGATGCAGTTCCTCCTTCCCAGATGGGAAATGAATTTTATTCAAGAATACTTTACACTAGTTATGGATCTTTTTTCCTAAATCAGATTGAGATAGTGCCCAAGTTCAAAATGCTTTCACTAACCTGTTACCCCTTGCCCTCATTTGAGCTTCTTTTAGGAACTTTAGATTTAAAAAGATGCATATGATTGCATTCCTATTCATCGCAATGTCATGCATTTCTTAAGGTTTACTGTACCTGGATCACAATGGTAATTCTCTGTCTTACCCATCAGGCTATCCAGTGCTCCAAGAGTGTCCACAAAATGCCCAGATCCAGTCATGATGGAGCTCTGCAGGCTGGAGGCTGGAGGGCGTCCACATTTTCCATATTTTGATGACATGCCTATATCTGTAGTTTTTTTCAAATTGTTAGGAATCTCTCACTTGGATGATGAGTCTACTACACAGGCTGGGATTCCAACAGGACATTCAATAACCTTTTTTGACTCCATCACATAGGATTATGTGACAGAGACACACAATTCTGTGTGATATATCAGTCAAGATTGTGTTTGTTATGTGTCTACTAGACACTTCAGTGCAAAGAGCTTTTCATTCGCAGGAAAAAGAGTTCTATACTGAGACCTGCTCCAGGTCTCTTTTCAGTCAGATTTCAGTCACTTTAAGGGAATACCTCAGGATTTTGGGTATCATGGCACCCATGTTTCTTATGATACATCTGAAAGACTCCACATGAGAAAGATAATGTGGCATCTAGTCTCTTTGATCCCAGCACCAATATCCTTTATCTTTTCAAAATCAGTTTCTGTTTTTTGTGAGAAGAGAAATCACTTGGGATACCAATTATCTCTGAATTTAGCTTTCCCCTTCCCTCATGCTTCAAAGTTGTCAGGCACTGTAGACACCTCGGACTTTGCTTGGGAGCATTATCAAGGGGGATAAAAGTGCAGGGTATCTGGGCCAAGAAAGACAGGGCAAAGTACAAAAACATCAAAGTGATGCTTACTGTTATCAAGGCACTCTACTCTCTGAATTATCTTTGGTCAGCAGGAGACCATCAAGTAGTGAGATACAATACCACATTGATGTGATACATAAGCAAAATCCTACCCCCTATGCAGACTAGCCATGCTGGCATGGCATATAACTTTACAGCACAATCTCACTCTACAGGCATTTTACATTCTGTCAGAGGTAAATAAGATGAGCTGAACAAAGGCAGACCGTCATGAATGGAAACTAGATCAGGGGATCTTCCAAGATTTGACCTATCTGTGGAGAATTCTTCAATTAAACCTTTTTACCTCCATCTGAACAATCAGCTGGCAAAATACTGCTCCAGGCCTCCATGCAAGATGCCTTTCCTTTCTTTGGACAGGAATATTCCTACATGCTTTTCCATCCTTTCACTGATATTCAGGGTACATCTGAAGATTCAGAAGCACCCACAATCAACTGCATTACTAGCTGAGTTAAGTACAAACTTGCACTGTTAAAGATTGTACTGCATTTTATTTTTCTGTGTATTTGTTTCATTGAATATTGTGGTCTGTGTCTCGCTGTAGTTATTTATTTTTCTATTTAATTGTTTCATAGAATACTGTGGTCTCTTTCTGTCTCTGCAGTTAGTGGGGGCTATTGTGTTTCACTTCATGGATATTCAGTGTTAAACTCTTAGCCTAGAGGGTTTCACTGTATTTATAAGTGTTAGTCACATATCTTTGCATGTATTACTGCTCAATATCTGAGTTGTTTGGCTTCTCTTACATACCTACAATCATCTGCATTACTAGCTGAGTTAAGTACAAACTCGCAGTATTAAAGATTGTACTGCATTTTATTTTTCTGTGTATTTAATTTTCATTGAATATTGTGGTCTGTGTCTCTCTGTAGTTATTTATTTTTCTATTTAATTGTTTCATAGAATACTGTGGTCTCTCTCTGTCACTCCAGTTAGTGAGGGCTATTGTGTTTCACTTCATTGATATTCAGTGTTAAACTATTAGCCTAGAGGGTTTCTCTGTATTTATGTGTTAGTCACATATCTTTGAATTTATTACTGCTCAATATCTGAGTTGTTTGGCTTCTCCTACATACCTACAATAATCTGCATTACTTGCAGTCTTAAAGATTGTACTGCATTTTATTGTTATTTTATATTATGATCTATGTATCCCTGTAGTTATTTATTTTTCTATTTAATTGTTTCATAGAATACTGTGGTCTCTCTCTTTCTGTCTCTGCAGTTAGTTTCCCACCCACCTTCCCTGTTCTTAATCTTAATCTGATATTAATCTTGGTGGCTTTGGAATTGCCCACCCCCTCCTGTAAATTTGTGTTTGAACACTCCAGCTGGGTCTATCTCTTTTTTTTTTTTTTTCAATGATCATTTTTTATTATTTTTCACAACCATATTACAAATTCACACATTATATACAATATATACAAAATGCTTCCATTGGTTAATTTCACATATATATCAACCTCATGTATTGATCAAAGGTACAGCACTCACAATCAAAAGGAAAATAATAAAAAAAAATAAAAAAAAATTCAACATTAACAAATCCAAGCCAACAATCTGTCTTTTCTGTACATTTTCTATCTAATCTAAGGTTGATTTAGACTATATTCTGGTTCCCGAGAAAAAGTGGATAGTAACCTCTTAAGCCAAAATAATATTAAAAATTTGCTCCCAGATTTTTATGTTGTTGATATTTTTCTTGTGATCACTAATTAACAGTTTATGCGCTAAGATGTGTTTTATTGCCAACAATCTGAACAGCTGGGTCTATCTCATTTGCTCACTCAACCGAGTACAGTGAGATCATATTTTGACTTCAGATATTCCTACCAGTCCAGTCTGTTCAGCTCTATCCCAGGTCTGTTCCAGTCTAGTGTCACTAATTCATTCTACCTTATACAGAGAGAACATTTGTGAAGGGCAAGCCACTTAGGGCCTTAATTTTGAATTATCTTCTGTTTCTCCTTTCTCCCTCTCCACTTTCCAAAAAAATTCTAAGTTTGTTTCCTGCCTTTCCTGTAACTAGTATAATGCAGATACAGATTTGCTGTAACCAGAACTATTTGTAAGCTTCTGAGCCCCCAAAGCCTTTCTGCGTTGGAGGGAAGCCTTCTAGCTTATCAGTGGGAGTGGTAAGCACTAGGTAGCCTATCTACCACAAGAGTGGTTTCTGCCCCAGAAATTGTAGTTTATTGGCCGTTTGGGTAGTTTTTCCATCTCTTTCAAATTTCTGGTTTAAAAGCCTGCATTTGCACTTTCTTTCCCACCTTTCCTGTAACTAGTCTAGTCCAGATACAGATTTGCTGCATCCAGGACTGTGTGTAAGCTTCTGAGCCCGCCAAACCTTTCTGTGTTAGGGGGAAGCATTCTAGCTTATCAGTGGGAGTGGGAGTGGTAAGCACTACGTAGCCTATCTACTACATGATACAGGTACATATTCTTAGTTTTAGCACTTGAATTTGCTTATTCATGCTTAGCACTTGTTCAGAAGTTGTTGTTAGTACTAAATAAGCTACAAATTACTACAGCACTCAACCTTCCTCTTTAAACTAGAGGAAAACAGTTTTTGTACTTACTTTCCTCACTTGCTTTAAGAAAAACAGCTCTTATACTCACTTTCCTCACTTGTCTAGAGGAAAGTAGTTTTTAGTCAGGCATATCCAAGGGTCAGCTCCCAGTGTTCTCTCTTGTCTATCTGATGAATTTGGGCATCTTGACGCAATATAGCGATTGCCTCATGTACACTGACAACCCTCTCCTCCTACCACCCAACACCACAACCTGTGAGAGATGCACTTATCTAGCCAAAATGGAGGGAAAGCTCTCTCCAACCAAGACTTAACTTGACAGTCAACAGGAGAAGGTAAACACTTGCACCACACCACACTCATCACATAGTCTCACTAAACCGACACCACCAAATTCCACACGTAGAAACACAAAAACATTAGCAGAGGCTCTCAATAATAATTTGCTCAAGCAACAGAGACATCCAAATCAGAAATGCAAGCAACCTCCACCCCCCCCAACACAACCCAAATGATACATAGCTCACAGACTCAGTGTGCCAATAAACCACAGCCCATAAGGCAAAACAACGTACCCAACACACTAGTCATAGGTGACTCTATAGTCAGGCCCACTGATGTCCCACTCACTAGGCTGAACAAGGAGAAGGTTACTGTCAGCTGCCTCTTGGGTGCCAGGATCCACCACATAACCCATGCACTTAGGTCACTCTACAACAAGTACAGATATGATTCTGTCATTGTCCATGTTGGTTTGAATGACCTGAGACGTACCTCCCTGGACTACATGAAAAGAGACATGGAAGAGCTCTCCGATCTTGTAGCCCAAGCAGGTATGATCCCAGCCCTGAGTAGCATCCTGCCATTGCCCAGAATGATACCGCAGTACAAGGACAAAATGATTGATTTCAACAATTGGCTAAGCTTCTGGTGTCATTCTAAGGGGATCCAGTATCTGTCTGCCTGGGACGACATGATCGACAGACCACGATGCTTTGCCGGAAATGTCCTGCACCTGTTGCCCCTGGGATTCTGGATAGTGGCTAAGGCTCTTGCTGCCCCAGTAGTGCCTTTTTTAGGCAAGGTACAAATGACAAATTCACCACCATAACAGGAACATGCAAGCAAAAACTGAGGGTAATCTTACTCAATGCCAGAAGTCTAAATCTCAAAATGCACTCAATCGAGGCACTCCTTAAAATGGAGAACATCGATATCTGTGCAGTGACTGAGACCTGGTTCAAGGCTCTAGACAGCACCCCTGCATTACCAGGCTATAACTCATACCACACTTTTCGGCCATCTAACCTGGACCAGAACACCAAAGGCAGAGGTGTATCCATATTCACACCTCCAGGCTAGTTGCGCAGCATAATGCATCTGAGGTTATCCAAGTGCAACAAGCTCTGGGCAAAATTGCAATCCAAATTGTAGCCTGCTACAGATCCTCCACCATACCCCAGGACTCCCACTCTTTTTTTGATATACTGGAAAATATTAGGGTTCAACCAAACACCCTAATAATGGGCAATTTCAACTACCCCATCATTAACTGGGAAAACTACTCATGTACCAATTCCTTCACTCAACACTTTCTGAAATTCATAAATTCCAGTGCCCTGCATCAACTTATCCACACTCCCACCAGGGGCAACAATATCTTAGACCTAGTCATTACCAACATGAGTTACCAGTGCTCCACACCTGAAGTCAACTCCTTGTTGGTCAGATCCGACCATAAGCTAATCATCCTAGATATCCGCATCCCACCCTCACCCACCATTAAGGAAACCACAATAAAAAAAATTCTCCAAAGCCAACTTCATGCTTCTTAAGACAGAAGTGGCGAACTTCATGACACCCATGCAGATGGACAGTACAGTTTCAACTGCTGAATCCTACACAAATGCACTCTATAAGAATTTACACGAGTGCATGGATCATGCTATCCCAAACAGAACCAAGATGCTATTTTCCAAAAAAAGGAAGCCAATCTGGTGGCCCCTGCCATAAACAAACTCTACAACAAAAGGAAGAAACTGTTGCAAAAGAGAGTAAAATCACATGAGTGGTGGAGCTCCCTGGTCAGCCTTAGTAAGAAGCTGAGATCCCTTATAAGATCCTCCAAAGCTAGCTACGAAAACAAAATTGCCACTGATTCTAAGGGCAACCACAAAGCATTCTATAGCTATGTCAAGAATCTCACTGGCAACACCCAGATCTGCTCTGAGTTACAGCACAATGGCACGGAAATTACAGAACCAAGTGATATTACCAACATCCTGGCAATAGGTTCAGTGTTAACTTTACCCCCCCCCCCCTCACCAACTAAAAGGCCCATATCTATACAGGAAGAATGCAAAGTACCTGTAATCACATCAAGGCAGGTAAAAGCTGCCCTCTCTAAAACCAAAAACGCAGCATCCATGGGACTGGACAACATCCCAGACTGCATTTTACAGACTGCATTTTACATGAACTTCAGAATGAACTGGCTCCCCACCTAAGCACCATGTTCAATCATAGTCTCACGTCAGGCTTTGTGCCCACTTAATGGCACATAGCAACAGTTATCCCAGTCCACAAAGGGGGAGCCACCACTGATCCTGGGAACTATCGCCCTATTAGCCTGACAAGCCTGGTCTGCAAGGCCATGGAACATATCATCATGGAACTCATAAACAAAGACATTGGTAACCTCCAAACTCTGGACCCCACTCAGTTCAATGTCTTTGAGGCAGTCACCAAAGCTGTAGACAAGGGTAAGGTGGTTCACACAACCTATCTTGACCTTGCCAAGGCTTTTGACACCATCCCCCATTCTGGAATTATAGCTAAAGTCACTAAACTAGGTATAAATCCCTATGTCACAAGATGGGTTGCCAACTGGTTCACTAACAGAACCCACACTGTAAAAGTTGCAGACTCCAAATCTGACTTTAAACCAGTGACAACTGGAGTACCACAGAGTTAAGTCCTGGGACCTCTCCTGTTTGGTATCTACTTCTCTGAAGTACAGGCTAAAACAGAAGGCCTCAGGCTAACAAAGTTTGCAGATGATTGCAAACTAGGAGCCATAGTCAAGTTCCCAAATTATGTGGACATCCTACAGAAGGGTCACACTGATGCAGATGCCTGGTGTCAGAGGCATGGCCTCGAGCTCAATGCCAAAAAGTGCATTGTCATCCTCTTTGGTAAAAATTCTGAACCCATAAACTACCACATAAACGGCAGTTTACTTAATGCCGAATGTGTGATAAGAGACCTTGGGACCCTGGTGGACAGTAGTCTCTCCTTTGATAATCACATCACCACAGTAGTCAGGAATTTCTTTTATGTGGCACACCTCATCATAAAAGGGTTCTCATCCAGAAAAAAAGAGGTCATTGTTCCCCTCTACTTGGCACTCATTAGACCCATTATAGAGTACAATGCCCCTTTTGGAATGTACCTCACAAGACATCTGCAACAGCTGGAAAGGCCACAGAAGTACCTCACAAAGAGGATTACTGGCCTCTAACAGATGCCCTACACTGACCATCTCAACAAACTCCAGCTTTACTCTGTAGCATATTGCCTACTCTGAGAAGATCTCTGTCTAACATATAAAGCTATGTTAAACCCAGAGCTGTTGGGCATGCTACACCTAAAGAAATCCCAATCCCTCCGAGATACACACTTTATGGACCTAAACCTTGTCACCACAATAAACAGGACATGCTAGAGAGATAGATTCTTCTCCCAGAAACTTCCTGTACTCTGGAACAAGCTACCCATCTATGTCAAGCAAAGTTCTTTATTAGCACTCTTCGAGAAAAATTTTGATGAGTGGATGGGAAATAGGAAATACACCCTGGGGATCACTCCTGTGGCTCTGCTCGACAGGGGCACAGGAAATTAACTTCCTTGGGTGGCGTAAGCCAGGGAAACTTGTTGGCTAGCCTTACTTAGGCCCTTTGGCCAATAGCCTAGTACCTACCAATGAACCTATTAACCTATGGTGACTCCCTTCTGACTCAGGCAAGAGTGGGTTCTCGCTTTGTTTGGAATTGGCTAAGGACAATTATCACAAGCTTCCTCACAGACTGGATTTACTCACACAAGAACTGGGGGATTTGATACATCCTGACTCCAAACAACTTCAACTGGCTGCCTGTATGATATGGTCTTAATACCACTGAGGCATCTGTTTATAGAGGATATGTAGTAGGTACTAATGAAGGCAAGAGTGCCTACTACTAGAAAATCATTTATAAGCAAATGGAAAAGGATTTTAATCAGTGCCAGCAAAATAACTAGCATCCTTTCCAGGCGAGTGTTTCTCTAATTTTGCATTACTTGAGTGAATGACTTTCCTATAGCCTGTCTTACTCCTCTACCAAGATTAATTTGTCGGCCATTTTATCACCTCTGCCCATGAAGCATTCTTATGTCTAAATGTTTTTGAAAGGGGTATTACATAAGAGTCCTCCAAAAAAACTAGTGGCTCCTCCTTGGCATTTTAATTTTGTGTTAGAGAAGCTAACACTTGCTCCATTTGAACCAGCTCATCTGTCTGACTTGGGGTTTTTAATAAGGGAAACAGTTTTACGAATTGCTCTGCTCTCTTCAAGAAAAGCATCTGAATTGCAAGCTCTTATGGTGAGTCAGCCTTATCTCATTTCCACACAGATCAGCTTTCTTTGAGAACTAATCCTTCCAAGTGGTATCCAAGTATATTTTAAGCCAAGCTATCCATCTCCCTGTGTTCTTTCCTGAACCAAAAAGTGAGGAAGATAGGACACTTCATACCTTGGATGTCAACAAACAAGTCCGGTACCATCTTGACAGAACAAAATCATTCACAACATCTGATCAGTTATTTATTTCTTGTGAAGGTAAGAAGGGAAAACCTTTGTTAAAACAGACTATTTTCAAATGGTTGTCTCAGGCTATTACCTTTCTCAGTCCAACTACAAAAAAAAACTATTCCAGGCAGGGTCAAGCTACACTCTTACAGGACCTTGGCTTCATCTAAGTTTTTTGGAAAGAATTGTATCCTAGAAGCAGCAACGTACATTTGAAATGCACTATAAACTAGATTCCTTTCCTAGATATAGGAAAGGCTTTTTTAGATCTATTCTCCAGGGTATCCTGGACGCTTCTCCTTATACCTCCAGTTGTTTGAAGCTATGATAATCTAAACATATAGTTTAGGCTACTGTAGTGCTGTTGTCTAAACTTGCCACTGTAGTGGCTGTTAAAATAATCACTGCTGCTCTAGCTGTCCCCTCCTTCCACCTCCCTTTCTTTTTTTTTTTTTTTTTTGCTGTTCCTAACTATGGCCTATAAGGGCTTAGCCTCTCTCTCTCAGTTGGCTTAAAAAGCTCTGAAGGTCTTGGTGCCCAAGCCTATCTTTTAGTCATCTCAACTTTCTAACAGTATGGATGTGTGGAAGGTGCCCTGATTCTTTGGAAGCTGGCCAGCTGTTATATTCTTTGCAGGATACAACCCATATAGCTTTGGCTACTGCAGCGATGATCATTCAAATATCTACTGTTATGGAAAGCTAACCTACACAGCTGTATTTTCCTTACCATTAAGTTCTATGTTTGCTGTATAAAGTGACATGCCTTTCTTTTGCCCTTATTATGCAACCACTGTATTTCCTATTATGACTTGTATTACTGCAAATTGTCATGTTGCTTCAGCACCATTGACAGCAGCCAACCAGCTTTCAATGTTTTTTTTTTGTTTTTCATGTCTGTGTTTAACTTCTAATATGTAAACAGTCTAATGTCAAGCTTTCTTTGTTGCTAGTGATGTATAATGGTTTGGTCACCATGTTTTGCCCATGAGGTTTGGATCATGGTTGAAAGCCATCTAAAACACTTAATCCTAATTCACCGATTGAATAGTAACCTTACCTTACTGCATTATCCCCCCCTTTCTATACTACTTGGCATTAACATCTGCCTTGAATATCATGTGTCTTTTCTTTTGGAATTTTATGTCATGTATAATGTCACCACAGAAGCAACACCTGTTTTATCTTTGAATTGTGATTCTACAGAAAAATTACCTATTTATATCAAGATGTCCTAAGAATTATTTTCGTAATATACATTTGTAAAAAAAAATTGTTTTATCATAAGTGTCTTAAACCTATCTGCTAGAGATTTTCTCCCCATGTCTCCATTAAAAACAAGGTTTGCCTATTCTGACTTTCCTGGTAAACAAAGACAATTAAAATAAATAAATATTTTTCTACAGTATAAGCCTCATCTCTCTATATACTTTATCCTGAAAGTTTCATGACATATCATGTACTATTTCCTTGGAAACTCCAGTATATTACAGTGATGCTAGCCTGCCCAGCTAGGAAGTTGTAAATGCATGTGGGCTGTTTACTGAGGAAGTGTCTTGTGTTCTGAAAGCAGTCAGTCCAAAATGGCATGAGCACCTTTGTGTAGACTGTTTTTGAAACTTGTTTTGATTTGGAGTTTATGTCCTTCATGTGGAAGGCTTCACCTCTGCACCTCAGCAATTTAAAACTGACTCTGAGGTAGCTGTACCTTGGCTGGAAGGACATTTTTCTGCTGAGTTGCACAGTTTACCTTTTTATACCATTTTGTGACCTGTTCATTAGTCAGACTGGATAATGTTTTTGTGAAGTGTTAAGTAGTTAAGTGTAAGCCAAGCACATACTGTAGCTCTGTCACAATCCTATAGACAACAAATACAAACATGATGCATGATCTTACACATCATGGTGCTGGGACTGGAGTTTATGAGAACAGAATGGGCTCATAACACTGACCATTTTCCTTTAAGAATAATCTGTTTGCTGCTAAAATGAAAAAGAAACAAGGCAGAAGGCAAACAGTATTATTTTTCTTCATCCATTACTTTTGAAATATAAAGATAGATGTATTTTCTTTTAGGGATGTCTACCATATTATTAAAGACAAATAAGTAAAGCCTGCTTTAAGCAATAATATTAGTACCTTATAAAAACATGATTCATTGTTACTACAGTATTAATACATTCATTGACTGCACCATAATAAAAAGATGCACAGAAATTATTAAATAACATTATTAACCCTGAAGTACATAAAAATAAATTAAATAGCAACAGGTGTTGCTATTTTTGTCTTGATTCAAGTCATTATCTATACAATTACTATTATTGTGGACATAGCAAAATACTGTATATTTTATTATACAAAATAACAGCTACAACTAGAAGGCCATAATCATAGTTTTCATCATTTATGCATTTGAATCTTAATTAAGTGATATAATTTCAGGGTTTTCTTGTGCCTGTCCATCAGCTTGCATTTTTTTCACTGCATTTTTAAAGTGATGAGCAGACTTTGGTATATAATTTGCCCCGTAAAATGCACTGTGCAGTCCTGCTCTACGGTCTGTTCCCATGCTGACATGCAATGTACATAGGTACAACACTTGACACTGTGTTCCATTAACACCAGTAACTAAGTCTGAGGGAGAATTTAAGAGCATGAAAGTAGGTCCAACTCTTCACAACAAATAGGAGTATTTTTGCAATCTTGGGAGTGAGGTTATTTACACTCATCCTCTACTGTGATCACAGAACTGATGTGTCTGCTTGTCTGGATATGTGTGAGTGAGTAATGAGCCAAACATGCAAAAATTACTTCAGTTAATTACCTTGAAATATCTAGAGTGGACATAGTTAAAAGCTTTTTGGGGGGGGCTCTTTGGGTGAAAGGACTTGAGCTACCACCATTGGATCAAGGCTAAACGATCAAATGAATTGGAGAATTCAGTGAGTGTGAGTGTGTGTGTGTGTGTGTGTGTGTGTGTGTGTGTGTGTGTGTGTGTGTGTGTGTGTGTGTGTGTGTGTGTGTGTGTGTGTGTGTGTGTGAGAAACTGAGCGGGTAGGAGAATTTCTTTCATTTGAGTATAGTTAATTATTGTAGATGTAATAAGACAAAAGGAAATGTGTGCATTTTGGCAGTCTTTGTGTGAAAATTACTACCACACTATCTCTGTCACTTACTTGATCCATCAATAACCCCTTTTCCCATTTTTACACATGGGGTTGGTTTGTCACTTCAACACTGAGAATAATCTAGAACCAAGGTGTACACCATTTATACCTCTGGGTTGCTAGCCCTACCACAGCTGTTCTTCCATACCACACACTTGCATGCACACCTATGGCCAATTTAGAATGTCCAATCCACCTACTACATGTCTTGGAATCTGGGGAGAAACAGGATCACCTGGAGGAAACCCACGCAAATACAGAGAGAACATTCAGACACTGCACAGAAAGCACCCCAGCCAAGAATCAAACTGGGGAGCATCTTGCCGTTATGCAACAAAACTATCTGCTGCACCACTGTGCCACCCCATCACTTGATCACTTGTAATTATTATAAGTATAGGTGGGGATGTTGTTTATTTATGTAAAACAATGAGAATATATTCCTATGGGCATAATTTTAGGTGATCAAAGTCAAACATGTGAAGTATACCTTGTCAAAAGGTTGCAATAGCAAAGTAATTTTCTGTTTAAAAACTGTATCTCCATGGAACTCTAGTTTGTAGCAGGGTATTCACAGTTTACTAACATAAACAAATAAAAAGCAAGTAAATGGCTTACTGATCTTATGAAATGATGGTAATGGGGCTTTCTGTTTGTGTATGCATTAGTGGGTATGGAACAAATGCAGAATACCTTACTGCAGGCAGAATATCTTTCAGGTGATCACACCAAACATCTGAGGTATTAGTATTCAAATAACATCAATGAGGAGTGGAATTAGACCTGTTAGATTGTGTGTGATGCCAAATGACAGCAGCAATCACTTAATGGCAGTTAAATGGTCATGGATCTCGACTTCTGTGGTGGCTGGGTGTGTTTGTGTGTGAGTGCTGTTGTTGTGAAACAGACTGAAATCCATTACTACGGGCAGAATTTTTTACGCGATTGTACCAAATCAAAAAGTGCTCATTCTGAGAGAGGGTAGTCTGTGTGTAGAAGTCATTGATCTGCTGCTGTGTGATCACTTACTGACACAAATTATAACATAGACTGCAAGGACTGTTTGTCTACATGCTGCAAAAAATATGCTCAACTATTAGCAGAATTTTTTCCTCTCAATTAAAATAATGGGGGCACATCCAGAAGCAAGAAGACTGACTTTCAAGAAGAGAACCTGCATGTCAATGTTGTAATACTTCACATTAAAATACTCACTGCAGATTTTATTTGTAGATAATTTATGTGATTTTTTTCACATTCAAATGAAATGTATCCTATATCAGGATGGGTCTTGCTCTACAGAAACAGTTTACATGCAGAAAAGTGCCAAAACTAATGGTCCAGTATTGTCCTCTACATCTGTGTCAACTGTTGGGTTATCTACCTTCATGGTAAAGTCAAGTTATCAACTTTATCACACAGTAACGTCTCCATTGCTTGAGCTTCTCACCTGTCCTGTGATTAAGTGCATTTCTCATGTCCCCATATCTCGTTTGCTGCAATTGCACCAGATGTGATCCTTAGCACTTTTCGGCCTTGACAAACATAAGTGGAAATCATATCCTCTGTTGCTTAGCAACTCACTATATTTTATATACTTTCTGGATTCTAAAAATATTTCAATTCAGTTATGAAGTTATTTTGCTCTAGTACTTCTCTTCTGTCTTAGTCAACCAAGTCCTACCCACCCCTACAGTTTCCTTACATATTTTTCTCATGGGAAAATCTCATAATCTTTTATTGTTTTTGAGGATACTTCAATTTCCCACACCAGACACAAGAAAACAGAAACTCAATTGTTTACCATGTATTCCAGCACAAAACTGTCCATAAGGCTGCTTCACAATGCAGTTGATGTGGCTGCCAGGACAGTAGGCAGTGGCATAGCTATGCACTATCATGTCTAGTTGTGTGACTTTGTGGAAAACTTCAGAACATTCATCATTAATACCTCTTATGATGGGTCATTTTTGTTCAGTCCAAAAATTAAAGAAATCTTAATGAAGAGTGAGTGGGAGGGGAAAACATCTGACATTAGAGTACACTTTGAAACCACTTAAAAGTCCTATTCATGGAACCAGAAGGTTAGCAAAGGGCTCTGGTTCAAAATTTCCCAGCATTCATCCTTTGACTCCTCTTCAGACTAGACTCTTTGAAGAAAAAAGAAATCCTTTAATTGATGTTGCCCTAAGGCCAAAGGAGTTCCACAGCATTAGGGGTTTAGAGATCCCCTTTCGAGGAAACCTCTAAAGGGTTGCTTAATTGCTAACCTCTGAAGACAGTTGGGAGATGTCATTCTCTTCATCTAAAAGCTTTGTTGACCATTGTGAAGGACGATTAATGAAACATTTGCAATCATAGATATGCAACCGATACATGTTACTCCAATTGAATTACAGAAGGTATCAATTCTGGGCACATTTGAGTGATGCTAAGAGAAATTTTTGTTAACATCAAAGACTGAAACAATTCTAATGTCATGAACTATAATCATAGACTGACTTTGGAATGGGGTCCATCCCACTCGTGGTATTAGAAACCCAGAAAATGTGGAGAAATTAAACTAAGAGAAGAGTACTATATTCAGAGGCTACATTATATCATACATTTCTGTCCCCATTGCACCCTGGGGAAAAAGGGAAGCAGCTCAGGAGATTTCTCATTTGCTGCAACAAGGAGCCATCCAAGAAATCCCACCAGAACATGAATGATCTGGCATCTACTGATGCTTCTTTCTAATGCCATACAATATGTAGAACCTCATGTCCATTCTAGATCTCAGCAGGATTAATCTATATGTAAAGAAGACAACATTCTGAATTGTCATGGTGCAGTCTTATAAGATATGCATTAGATGTGCTTAACAGGTCTTCAGAATGCTTACCTACATATCACAATTCTAATGAAACCTCAGGCTGCAAGGGTTCAAAGTGTTCTCATATCTCAAAGATTGGCTCCTGTCTGCAAATACAGAAAGTCCATTATTTCAGTAAAATATTACTTGCTCTGTTTATGTTAGTACTTGGCCATCTAAGTATACACTGAATAATCAAATCTGGGGGCAACATCTTCCTTAGATTTCATAGGTTGTAACCTGCGGACTGGCAAAAAAAATAGCAAGAATCCCAGAACAAAGACTGATTTAACTCAAAGTACAAGTTAAAAACATTCTTGTAAATGGCTTTCTTCCAGCTGTCAAAGTACTAGGCATAATTATAGCCAACATTGCATTGCTTTATCATGCAAGATATAACAGGAAACCTTTGCAGTGGACCCTGGTCCTAGTCCACTCATTCTTCTCAGTCTCCTGTCAGGCTATCTGCAGTTTGCATGAATCAGCAAAAGTGGCAGACGGAGAGGGGTGTGGCCAAGATGCCAGTCTGGTAGCAGCAGAAATCCATAACTTTGCTTAGATTTTAATATCCCGACAGGAAATATACTTTAATTTTTAGAAAAATCTAACTAAAAGTATACTAAAAGTTAGATTAACATAGACTCTTTATTATTTTCTAAAAAATTAATACATAGTCGAGAGAATTTTTTAATTATTCCTGGCAAAATGTTTTCTACTGGAGATCTCAAGAGGAGCAACTCAAAGAACCCACACCAGGAGAGTGCAGTGAAGAAGGAACTACATCTTATAATGATAAACATCCAAGAACTGTCACTAAAAATGGACAAAGTCGAAAACAAAATGGATATTATCAAACAAGAATGCAGTAAACCACTGGAACTTCTAAATGGAATAGTAAAAAAAATCTGAACAGATTCTTGCCTTAGAGGAAACAATAACTGACCTAGATACTAGAGTAACAGAAAATGAACATCACAATGAATTTCTTCTGAAACAAAACACCAGGCTGATTGAGAAACTGGAAGACCTTGAAAGTAGATCAAGGAGGAATAACATAAGAATATATGGGATTCCTGAAAAAGAAGAGGGTGCTAACATGATTCATTTCCTTGATAAGTGGTTTTCATCAGCACTAAACATGCCTGGATCACTCTCTTTTGGAATTGAGAGGGCGCATCGGTCCCTGGCAAATCCAGTTTCATCTCTGAGTTTATCTAACCCCAGGTCTATAATAGCTAGATTTTTTTTCCTTGCAAGGCAAGGACTTAGTGCTGAAATCGGTTTGGACTAATTCCCCTATCAAGATGGGTGAAAAAGTTATTTGTTTTGACAATGATTACACCTCTACAGTTATATCCAGTAGAAAGGAGTGTGTTCCTCTAATTAAGTCTTTGAAAAAAAAAAACAATATTAAAGCTCAAATTCTTTTTCCTACAAGAATAAAAACCACCTTGCTAGAAGGAGTGAAGATCTTTGATTCCCTACAAGAAGCAGTATAATTTATCCAAAAGAAGAAAATACTGTCGGACATAGAAGAAATGGAATGGTCATCCTAGACTTTGAAGAGACAGGCAACAAAAAATGGATGGTCTGTGAAGGAAGGAGCAAACAAAACTAAGAAACTAAAGGACAAATGAATAAATTCCTTCTAATTTTAAATACTTTGTTTTATGAATCATATTTGATTCTGGAAAGTCTCTATGCTGTAAGGTAATGTGAATCATTTTTATTATTAACTTTCTCTTTTCCTTTCTATATCTACTTCTTCTAATTACATATAGTACTAAATATTTAAATAACATTCTTTCTCTCTCTCTCTCTCTTTTCCTGTTCTTTTTTGTTACCAATGTTTCTTTTCTCTCTTTTCCCTATTATACGTACTCTACATACTTTTCCCTTTTAAATAACTACAAATGATGTATGTTTTCTAAGTCTTCAGTAATAGTATAATTTGACTTAATACCAAAGTGCATTTTTTCTAGTGGGTCAGTGGTGGGGTAACAAGGTGTTTCTGATTAGTGTTTCTAAGCAGATGTTTTAGACTCTTTGTTTAGATAAATTTAAACATTAATACAGTACATTAATGGTGTTTTATAGATAATTTATATATATATATATATATATATATATATATATATATATATTAGGTTCTCTCTTTTCTCTCTCTCTCTGGCCTGGTTAACTGGTGGGTAAATGATTGAAATGTTGTTACTTCTAAATAGCTGTTTTTTTATATGACAGGGTTAATTTTTTTGTGATGTTTATGTTTTGTGAGGAAACTGGTGGTCTGTGTAACTGTTCTCATTGTGGAGATTCATGACATGCAGTGACAAGGCAGCTTGAGTGTTTTTTTTTTTGTTTTTTTTTTGCTTTCAGTAAACTCTAAAAGCTTAAAGATCTGAATTTCCAGATGAAAATGCTTTTTTCTTCATTAGAGACAACTTCTGTTATGGTGCAGTGGTAGCGTTGTTGCCTCACAGCAAGAGGTTCTCCTGTTCGATTCTTGGCTGGAGTGCGGGGAGTGCTTTCTGTGTGGAGCCTGCATGTCCTCCCCGCAGTTGGGTGGGAGTTTGAAAGACATGCTTAAATGGGCGTGCCTTCATTGAAGGTTGGACGTCGAGCTGGCACCTCGGCGTTCGTGAAAATCTACTGCCAATCATTAGCGGACTGGAGTTCCGCAGTGGCGACCCCCTAACTGGGAAAAGCCGAAGACAAATAAAAACAAGAGACAACTTCTGTTGTGCATGAGCCTGTTTAGATACTTTTTAACAAGTTTATGGAGCTGCAGCTTGAGGAAACAACAGTGATGACATCATTTGACCTTTTGAACTTGTTAAATGATTGTACTTAGAATTCTTTTCTCTTGAAATTCTGTTATCCTTCACTAATACTTTAAATGGTAAACAATTAGTTCTGATAAAAGTGTTTAACTCCTTTGAAAATGATTATGTTCTCTTATAGATGCATACATTCTGCAGATTCAATGACACTATTAATGACTAAATCACATCAAGTGAACTAGGAGCTGCATTAGAAAACTCATTATACATATTAACATCAGACTTATGTTATATAACTAAACCTTTAGTAACTAAACAGAGGGTTGTGAGGCCCCTTTCTCTCTCTCTCTCTCTCTCCCCCCTTCCTGATGAAAGACATCAACATAGATATTGTTATTGAGTAATATGTGTATAATTGCAAAATATAATAGTTATGTTTAATAAGTATATATATATATATATATTTATATATATATATATATATATATATATATATATATATATATATATATATTAACCAGATCCTTACATGAAAAATGTTAGATAGATGACTGACAAAATGGTTAAATTATCTGATGTTTCTTGAAAAGTCTTGGAAATAATGACAATCTTCTTAACATTCAGCTTCTAATGTTTATACATACTTTGATCTGATGTGTATTTCTGACATATCTATGTATTAGAGGTGCTATTATCATATGTGACATTCATATGGCTTCACATATATTGGACACTCTCATTCTAATATATATTTAATGGATTCAGATTTCTTTAGTTGCTTTCATAATGCTTTTCTTTTTTGTTTTTATACTATATTCTAAGTAGAGATAGATAATTTGTGTCGCTTGGTATTGGAGAGGTGGTGAATGGATGGTTTAGTTACTTTTTTAACTAAACCAGAAACTTTATGTTTCATGTATGTGTTTGTAAATAGTTTTTGAAAGTTGTGCTTAATACACATTATGCATTCATGATAAGTAAGTTTTCAGTAGATTTCAAGTCAACACAGAAGAAAGGTCTTTCAGTTAGTAATAACATACACATTATACTCAATGGTTTATAAATGTTTATCATTAAATATTAATGGTTTGAACAATAATGTTAAAAGAGCTGGTTTTGCTTAAATATAGCAAAATGCATAAAGCCCAGATCATCTTTTTACAGGAAACCCATCTATTAAAAAATATCTACAAAGATACTCATTCAGTGGCTATATCATTCTGGCTGATTCATGTTTTAAGACTAAGAGAAGGGGCACTCTTATTCTATGGAAAAATACTTATACTATGCCAATAATTATGGATACAATTTCAGATAAAGATGGGATGCTAAGCATGGTTATTTTGGAAATCAATAGGAAGTATTATACTTTGATTAATACATACTGGATACCAGGACTGAGTACTAAATATGTTGACAAGTATCTGGACATAATTACTTTAAATGCAAATGGGGAAATTATAGCAACAGGTAATTTTAACTGCCTATTTTCAGGCAATGGTACTTCTAAAAATGGGTAAAATAAAACTAATGTCTCAAGCCAAGAAGTTAAATGACTTTACAAACCAGATGAACCTTAAAGATACACATGGTCTAAGAGATCATTATTTCTTATTCTATACTCACTATTCATATTGGTTTGGTACACAGACATTGATAAGGTCTTTGTATCAAGTAATATATATTCTCTAAAATAAGTGGCATATCTATAATGACTTGTCCACTTTCGGACCATAATGCTATAAACTTTACATTAACTACACATCCAGATGATTTAACATTTCTACAGAGAATTCATGCTTGCATAACTAAGTTAAATTACTTTAGGGAATGGATAGTGAAAGAGACATGTTTATGGAAACAAATGATAATGATGAAGTGACTGATACTATACTATGGGACACCTTTAAAGTTTATATATATGTTAAAATAAAATCTTGGTACCTTAAAAAAAGGAGAGAGTGGGCAACAACTTTCTGACTTTTTAGACTTACAAAAAAACATACACAAGATAAAAATGGACACAAAACCAAATAACAAAGTAGCACATAACGAAAT